>NC_081415.1:594360834-594640834 GCF_030272615.1 Cryptomeria japonica | reverse complement strand
TCAGTTATTTTCTCCTCATCCTTCATTTTCAGGTTTTCAAATTGAGCTCTCAGATTTTTTAGTTTGGCTTCTTTCACTTTGGTATCTCCTTCATATATACTTTTTAGTTTGTCCCATGTTGCTTTTGTTGATGTGTAGTACATGAATTTTACTAACTCTGTATTAGAAAAGCCACTCAAGATAGCATTCTTAGCTTTTGCATTGTTTTCATTTTCCCTTTTAGCATCAAGATTAGTGGGGAGAACTTGAGGAACAGTGTAACCACTCTTTATAGACATCCAAACATCAAAGCCTAATAAGGACAAGTAAGTTTCCATTCTTCTTCTCCAGAAGGTTGCATAGTTAGTGCCATCAAACATAGTTTCTTTAGAGGAGGATTCATTTCTGGCCATTGTGTTCATAAGACAAGATCTACCCAAGCTAGAGAAATCTTTGCAGTAAGGGAACCTAGGGCTCAGATACCAATTGAAGATCACAAATGGACATTGAGAGGGGGTGAATCAATATATTTTAAAATTTTAATTATGTGTGTAAATACTGAAACTGCAAACTAAATAAATACATGCACACACACACACACACTAATCAAACAAAAACACCAGATTTACAAGGAAAACCCAATGATGGAAAAACCTCGGTGAGAATAGCTATTGGAGTCTACTACTCCAATCTCGCCTCATAGTAAATAAAATATTACAATGTTTAGAGAACCAACCCAAGGAACACCAACCCCTGAAGTTTAGGGCACCAACACAAGGAGAACCAACCCCTAATTTTATGAGCACCTACTCAAAGGAGTACCTACCCCTCCTCTAAGCACCCACTCAGAGATTTACAATGATTATTAAAAAAAATCAACTCAATTATAAAACCTTGTTAAAAAAGAGTTTTGTAATACTTACAAATTTTTCATATCTTGAGAGTGAATTTATCTACTTACTGAGTCAATTCCTCTATTTTGTCTTCTTCCCTTATATGGTTGTCTTCTTCTCTTTGCTACAATTTCACCTTGCAGAATACTATGTTCTTGCTATGTTCTTATTGTTAGGTCTCAGAGACAACTGAGAGGGGGGGGTGAATCAGTTGTCTAATAAATTAAAACCAAAAACAACTCAACCAACTTAATGTTTAATACCAGTAAACCAGTTAAGTATGCCAGTAGACAGTGTTAACAGTTAATTGCTATACCGGTAAAGATTAATGCATGAAACATAAACACAAAGTCATCCACATAACACAAATATTTGTATGTGGAAACCCTGTAAGGGGAAAAACCATGGTGGGAAACCTTACCCACAATCAGATGATACTACTGCAGATAGTAAGTGTACATAAATGGGGTCTGCACATGCAGAAAGGCCAACAGCCTAGAGCTCACTGCTCAAACACAAAATGGGAGTCACACTGACTACAGCTGGATGATTAAATCCAATAAGAATGTACTGCACAAAATAGCATCTTCATATGCTGGATTCAGTACCGGTGTAATGCTGATATGCTCCACAAAAACCTTCTCCTTCAAATGATGTCTTCATGTATAGCTCTACTTAATCTTGCATATACCTTTACTTAGTTCTTTTTTGCATTCCCACATTCGATCTTACAAATAAGATCTTACATGTATACCATAACCTAAGACCAATTTTAGTAGGTCGGCTCTACAAGACATTACAATAAAACATTTTACAAACAATATAATATCTGATGCAATAACCGATTAAACATGTTGGCTTAAAGCATTTACAACAATAATAAATCATCTCCATAGCGTGCCATGCTGATCTGGAAAAGATAAACCTGTCGGTGTAACCCTAGATAACCCTAGACCTATTTGCCGGTAAAAGCAAATATGCAACAATGATTATACCAATGATTAATTCTTCAAAACAAAGTGTCCACATGATGTCTTCGACATTACCAAGTGTCTTCCATATCATTCCAAGTGTTGGTGATCATTATATCCTGCCGGTGAACCATATACCAATAACTGTGCAATAGTTACTTGTTTGTCAGTGAATGCTACTAGATCTCCAGAGTGCTAGTGCTTTAGTAGGTGTTGACATCAATGACAAAACCATACCAAAATACCAACACTTATTTTCTCCACTTTTGTAGATTTCTCTATTTTCTCTTCACAACAAAACAACACACTTCTAAGCACTACTACAACATAGTCAATTTATTGAGTCATTTCTATTTCCACCTCTATCTCTCTATCTCAACAACCACACCTACCAATGTTGAATCACATTTACAGACCTATATAATTAACTCTGCATAGAAAAAACAATTTCCCTCCAAATTTGCAACTTAAAATTAATTCATCTGTCTCTCTGGGAGTTGGTTTGTGGCAAATTAGATTTACTTTCTTGCATCGACCATCTGCATTAAATGGTTCTTCTCTAATTTTCCAAAAGTTCTTTGTACTAGGTTGCTATATTTAGCAAAATCAATCTATCCAATTGATTTGATTATGCCTCTGTCAATCACCTCGAGCCCTTCAACCTTCTGCAATTTGGTCACCATAAATGTGTTCTCCATCCTTTGTCGACCTACCCTGAAAATATCGACAAATACCACACTAAGATCCTTCATCACTGACTCTTGTGTATAAAAAAATCAGCAAGCCATAGAACCATATTTCTCCATTTTATTTGTCCAGATCATTCAGTCAAGGCCAATCAGTCTCCACATAAAACCCTTGTGCCTATCGACATGCACAGATGTCATCAAAAGTGTTCTTAATCAACATCTAAGTCACCTAGTCAACCAGGGTCAATCGCCACATGGACTATCAGCTCTAATTGGGCTATCTCATTCTTTCCTTTCATTATCTCGCATCATTATTTACAAGCCCTTTTTAATCATGTCGGTTGGCGAGATGTAATTATTTTCAATTTACCTTGCCCAAGAAGAGTTTTATCCTATGACCTCTTTGACATCGTGAGATAGCAGGGGACTTGTCTCCCTTTACTTTTTTTTCCCGCATGACTCTCAACATTACCTTTTAACCCATCTGGGATAAGAGACATTGACATTCTCTATGTTCTCTATTTACCTCGCAGGGTCCTGTTTCCATCCCTTTGCATGTTGTGGAATAGCGGGATCCTTCTCTCGCTTCACTATCTTATCCCACACAACCATCACCTTATGCTTCTTAGTACTATGGAATAGTGGGATGCATCCCTCACTTCTTCTTGTGTTACCCTGCATGATCATCACTTCTCTTATTTTGACCCCGCAGGATAGCAGGGAGCCTCTACACGTCTATCAATTTCTAATCCCATAGGACAAATCCATTTTTATCATCAGTGGTGCGAGATAGCAAGGGGAGACATTTCTCTTGGATTTTTCTTGTCTCACACAATTACAAAACTCTTGTTCATTGCATTGTGGGATAGTGGGGAGGTATCCGACCTTAATGAAACTCTTATCCTGCATGACTAGTGCATCATTCTTTTCAACATTGTGGGGTAGTTGCGGATGGCCTTCTCTTCATTCAAGTGTTATTCTATACGGTCTCTTTCCTACATTCGAACACACCACAGGACCCACGAATACATGTGAACCAAAAAAACTACTACCATGTGGAAATCACATCTTACCAAACCTAACTCAAAACTCGGTCAAACACTGAAGACTTCCCTGTCGAGTCCTAAGAGAGACAACCAACTCACCAAAGAGGCCTTACATGTACACCTCATCAGCACGTAACTCTAGAACACTACCGACATGTAGAAATAGTTAACTCAATCGAGGCCTCTGTAGCATAACACGTCATATTATGTGTAATTTCATGCATGACTACATAATCTACGTGTTATGCGCTTCACATATCTTCTCATGTCTTGTCTTCATGTTATGCATGATTGTTGCTTGCTTCTCTACAACCTCATGATATTCCTTGACATCAATGATAATAATTCCAACACCACCATCCTAGCATCATGAAAAATCCTACGATTACTCTCCAAACAAATATGGCAAATCATGAAAGTGGGCTCCAAGAGCCTAGGAAACTTGAAGAAAAGAAGACTTAATAGAAGGCTTACCCCAACATGCCTAAAACTCAGCCAAAGAGGAGACATGTTGGTAGGCCTGAATCTAAACACCCCACCAAAAGTGACATATCTCTTAGACAATGAGCATTGAAAGAAAATATGAGAAGCACACTATTCACTCTTATAGCACAAAACACAGATAGAGGGACCCTGGAAGCCCCACTTGCACAAATTATCCCAAGTAAAACATCTATTTTGAACCACTAGCCACATGAAAAAATTACACGGGCCAAGAAAAATTATTCCAAACATGTTTCCACCACAGTGCCTCTAAACCACCAAAAAACTATCCAACAAGCTCCAAGTACCCTGCAACAATAGTGTACTTACCAAAATAATCCCTACCCTAGGCGAGAACATCTTTCCCTATTAAGGAGTTGCACACATGAGAAGCAAGAATTTGAGCCAACTCATTAGGATCCTCCTCTAATCCAACTAGCAGTCATTCACAAGCATCCTTCCATCTATAACCAATAACCAACCCTAATTTGAATGGTCTTATAATGTGAAACCTTATCCGGACCTGTAATAGTAAAACTATGACAAAGGGATTGGAGGGGAAGATACATAGAGAGAATAGGAGGATTTACACCCATAGAATCCATTTAAAAAATAGCTTTATAATCTTTATTGTATATCCAAAATAGTCCATTCTTGTAGAGGACAGGATTTTTCACCCTCAAGGTGATGAACCTCAAGGGACAAACCTACCTTCACTCTACCTCACTTAAATTGGCGCTAAAGGTGATCTAGGGGATGAAAATGTAAAACTAAGCTAATAGACCACAAATAAGGCTCTCAGATGACCCTATTGAGTCTTTGTACTCAGGATGAGCGCACGAGACTAGGACACCAACATGGTGTTCTGTCATCATGTACAAACATAACATAGAATTCGTACGGAAGCAATAGATACATGATAAAACTACTACAGGAATGATACTATAACAAACTAAATCAGTAATACCAAATACGAAGTACTAAAATAAAGTGAGAAAAGTTGAGGGAAGCTTACAATCGGTCCACGATTGAAGGCTCTCAAAAGATGATTGCCTTCCCATGACTATAAACCTACACACAGGTAAGAAGGAAAAATATTAGGGGTTGTGTTTAAAGGTCTGCCTCAATCAGACCCCCATTTTGGTGTTTCTTCCTCAACAAACAACCTAGATAACTACAATTAGAAAATAAAATGATAAATATAAAGATGAATAGTCAAGATAATAAATAAGTTGCAAATGAGAGATTGTAAATTTATGTAAATAGACCAAGAAGTAGAGTGAAATCCCCTCCAACATTTGTGAATACAACATTGTGGGTTCTCCAAGATGCTGCAATAATGACCAGGTCTTTAAGATGCTAGAAAACATATTATATGATTAAGAAAATGGATGCCCAGAGCTCAAAATATCTCAAAATGATCAAGAAGTCCCAAGAAAGGCTAGAAACATGAAAGATATATCCTCCTAGGGAAATCCCGATGTTGGTGGCCATGAGTAGAGGTGTTAAAAACTTTTTTTGGTGCAAGAATAATGCTCAAATGCCCACCTACGGGCTGACAAATTCACGGGATGCAAGCGTGACGCACTAGAGTCTCATGCTCAATTGGTCAACATGGTTGATAAAAGACAAGTTACAAGATGATAGGGAGATCCATGTCGATAAAAGGACAAATATGATGATGTAAGATCTCCATCGACTTGGAGTGAAGATTCTTATGTGATGATGTGAAATTGCACAAGATGCAATTTACGACGTTACAATTCTTAACTAACTAAGACCTAGTTTTCAGAGTATGCCAAATCATAGAACCCATTCCCTCCAAACAAAAATGAGGAAAATCTATAAATTTAACTCCTTTTAGATACTTATGCATAAGAATACGATCCCAAACCTAATTTTGGTAGGTACACCAACACCAATATAGTTTGGTTGCAAGAACTTTCCCATTCAAGATAGCAGGACGAAGACCAAGACCCCCCTCTTGCTTTGGTCTATACATAGACTCCCACTTAACTAAGTTCCACTTAGAAGCATGTAAATTACCATTATAAAGGAATTGGGGGGAAAAAGCATCAAATTCCTTAAGAAAATACACAAGAGCCACTTGAGCAAAATTGTGATAAATAGGAAGGGCCTGGATTACGGATTGAAGAAGAGTCGTGGTAGTAACAATAGACAGCCACATGAGTCCATTTATTAACCTTCTAACATAACTCATCCAACAATTCCTACAAGTATAATCTAAGTGAATTTTCAATAGAAAGAGGAATACCAAGATAGATAAAGGGAAGGCATCCTATTTGAAACCTCAAGATATTAGCAATCCTTCTCTGAATAGGCTCTAGAGTATTAAAAAAATAGATGGAATATTTGTGCTCATTGACTTTCTGACTCGAAGCCACTATATAAACATCCAATGTCTAGCTAAAAGAATCAGCTTCATGAAGATGAGAAACCCCCATAAGAGAAATATCATCCACAAAATGGAGATGAGAAAGCTAAGGGAGTCCATGACTCCAACTCCAACCCTGAATCAAGCCTTGAGAGACCCAAGGCTTAATAAATATGCCCAGGCCCTCTACCATAATAATAAACAAATAAAGAGAAAGAGGATCCCCTTGGTGAAGACCCCTATAAGCTTCAAATAACTTTGAAGACTCACCATTGATAAGAACATAGAATGACAAAGAAGGAACACAACTCATTGTTCGACTCACTTATTTCTTGCTAGAACCAAAGGCAATAAGATTTTTTTGCAAAAAATGCCTTAACTCTATTATTGACTAAATTGATGTCAACCTTAGCCCTGTTGAAACCTAACCTAAGATCAATATTCACTAGCTAAAACCTTGCTAAAGACCTTCTAAAAGAACCCTAAACCCTAAACCCTAAGGTTATTTTACCTTTTAAATCCTTCTAGGTTTTAAAAATCTATTTTTATGTTGATTGGCTCAACCGGTCAAATCACTTAAGGGCTACAAGCTAGAAGGGTCTTTGAACATTTTGGGGTCGGTTTACCTTATTTCCCTATTGATTAGTGCAAATATTCAATGATTTCTCTATTTCACGAAGTAGGGGACTTATCATTTTGCACCCACCCCCCACGAAATAGCGATATTACCTTTCGGCTAAGGCTTTTCATTATTTCGCAAGAGCATCATGGAATATTTCTTCCCACCCCACGAACTAGTGAAAAGGTTCCTCCAAGTTTAAGGCCCCCACTACCCCGCAAAGGTTCTAAGTTGACCGAATTTGGTCGCAGGATAGCGGGATGGTGGGTCCAACCAAGGATTTAAGTTCACCCTTCACAGTGGTTTCAAGTTCTCCAAATTTAGTTGTGGGCTAGTGAGGATACAAAGAGATTTTCACCATTTTGCGAAGACTCATAAAGCATGCAAGGCCCTCCCTATGAAACCGCAAAATGAAGGCGATTAATACAAATATTGTTGTTGTTTCACAACATTCTCACTCGTAGTGGGACCCAGCCCATGAAATGGAGAAGATCATCCTTTCAGAAAAGGTTTCAAAGGTGACAAGAAGAAAAAGGGTTTTTGGCCAAAAGGCCATGTCTTGCCAAACTCCAATTGAGATGGGACCTCCTTACCACATCACCGTGGGGCCCAGTTACACAAAGATTTTATTGTTTTGCAACAATGGATACATAAGAGATTTCAAAGTTGCAAAATGGCGATTGGCTTCGCCATTTTGCAGAAATATAAAGTGCTAAAGTTTCATGTGCTGTGAAGAAACGATATAAAAAGTGGACCCCACCTATTTCATGATGCAACCATAGTCGTTTGATTTTCATTAAAGGACTTGATCAACGACCATATTTTAAACACTCAATTTAGCCTTTGGAGGGCTATGTGGCATATTCTCGCATGACCTCCATGATTCAGTGACCAAAATTTAAACTCACAGGCATGATGAAAATTTAAATCATTGCCTAGGGTGGTTTTCGACTTAATGGTCGACAATCAGTTCTGACCCAGTCAGCGGCCAAATCTGATCAAATTTTAGTCCAACTATTGGAATTCTTTGTGTTAACTCTAGAAGTGACCCTCAGGATGATTTTTGGATGCCACCTATGGCTCTTCAATGCATTTTGAAGACTTTTTTTACTCTAAAAGTGCCTTCCAGATGCCACCCATGCTCATTTATTGTAGAATGAAGATTTTCGCCTTGCAAGTGTTTTCACAGAGATTTCCTCTTATAGTGATTTTGTTTCTTCCCAGTAGAAGAGGATATTTTTAGACCGTAATACATGCTATCAGATCAATTTAATTGATTTGATCCTCCTTTTGATATTTTGTAACCTAACCCTAGTAGGGTTAGGGTTTCTTAATTTTAGTTCAAACTAAGTTATGCTTGAATTACAAAACAAATTTTGTAACCCTGTTATAGGCATCTTATTTTCTTTCTATTATAGGAAACTTATGTTTCTCTTTATCTATAATGTTGTCTTGCCTTCATATGAATAGAATTTACTTATTTTTCCTTCATCCAATTCTCACAATTTGTGTATTTTGCTTACTTGGTTGTCTGAATGCATTCTCATTAGCTTTTTTTTGCTTGGTGAATGTATTGATTCCTCTATGAATATTGATTGTGGATTCACACAATCCCTCTCTTCATCCTATAGGATTCCAACCTTCACTCTTATTATGGTGCTAAGTAGAATAGGATCTTGTGCATTCCTTGAGTGGTTTTATTTGTGTTTGGTGCAGTTATAGGCAAGGAGATCAAAATTCCATCTAGGTGCAAACATTTTTCCCTTTCAAAGCATTTGTTCTTCTATTTTTTCCCCCAAATCAATAGATTTTGTTTTGTCAGTGTTGGGTTAGACCTACACTTGCATCTCAAATTGCAAAGGAAGACAACCTTCTCCAGAGACTCAGCCTCACATTATACAAGGTCCCACACTTGGAGGTTGTTTCAATGTTTCACAAGACTGATGAGCATGCGTGTTTATCAAGGGTGCAAAATTTTGTGACAACAATTTTTGGCATTCCTGGTGGGAAAAGTCTAAAAAGCATTCAGAATAAATTCATTCACCAGACAATTCCACTTCAAGCCACCAATCATAGCACAGTTTCTGGCATGCCTAGTGGGACACACATTTGAACTTATTGTTAAGGATTTAGTTCTTCTCTTAGCAATTCAACCTTTGAAGGCAATCAATCAAAGCACTTGGTGACTCTAAGGAAAAAATTCAAACTCTTGGTGATGACTATTAGTTGCTTTCATACCAAGAATACAAACTAGATCATCGTGTAGAGGTAATTTCTGATTCATTCAGCTTCCTTATTCAAATTATAGAAGAGGAAAGGGTAGACATTCTCTATCACCTGTTAGGGGAACTCAAGTAGAAGCATCTACACCCCTAAGATCCCATTCTACCCCTCCATTCACAAGAGTTTCACAACCTAGAGGCCCTGCAATTCACATTAATAGGCCATTATTTCCTATGTATGTCCCTAAAGAACATGCATCTGTCACCTTTAATGGTGGCAGTCCTTTGGTGTTAGCCCAAAAGGATGATATTCCAATAGCATCCCTAAACGCCATACCATTATTTACTGGAGAGACCTCGGTTACCCCAGAGGAACACATCCAAGATGTTGCAAGTATATGCATAATTTTTTATGTGACAAAGGATAATATAGTAGTAAGAATACTTGCCTCTTCATTTAAAGGAAAAACCCTACAATGGTATAGAGGGTTAGCCTCCAACTCCATCCACAATTGGGATGAATTGAAAGAAAATCTATGCAAACACTTTGAAGATAAGAGTGACAATATATCACTTATGGAGAAACTATCAACTATTAAGAAAGCACCCCATGAGTTCATGGGAGACTTCAACTACAGATTTCAAAAGACCTAGGATAGGATCCCAGTGTTGGTGAAGTCATCCCTAAATGGTTCTTTCTTATATTTCCTTAGGGATATTGATTGTGACATTGCCACTATGATACAATCAATGGGACAAGATAATCTACCAAGAGCTTGTGATACTGCCATTAAGGTAGAGAATGATTTAATACAGGTAGGGAAGTTATCTCCTAGACCTTCAATGCCCTTATTTATGGAGGCTCCTATACAACAACCTACTTTGGCACCAATACCAATAGCATAAACAAGTCGCTTTCTCACACCTACACCTTCTCCATTATCTTTAGAGATTAAGGAGCTGCAGACCTCACATTGAAGCCTCTTTAGAGGCCTCAATGTAGAAAATGGACCAGAAAATGGACCAATAGCTATAGGGGTGTGGAATGATTTAGTCTCAGACAAGAGACAGTTGTCGTAGGCAAATAAATCCTACCAACCATCAAATCATAACTATCAATAGAGGTATAGCTTTCAAGGGCAAAACCAATGGAGTAATTCTAGATCCTTGAGTAGTTTAAACCCCATGGTTGCAAGCACTCCAAAGGCATTGGTACCAATGCAGAACAATCTTTCTCAAGAGAAAGAGTGGTGCAATCAATGCAATCATCCTCATAACCAGATTTCCTTCCAAAATGGAGAGTTATCTCCAGCCTTAATGGCACAAAATGAACCAACAAGTTTAGGACAACAACAATTTGGTGGTTGTTCAAACCATCCACAAGAAGATTCGTATTTCATGAAATAGCAAGAAGCTAATTTTTGTGGTTAGCAATACTAGATCCAGGAAGAGGGTCATGGGTAGTGATGCATCTACTACCACAACAACCCTAGCTTCACAGGCTGCCATACAAATTTGAATTCCAAAGACATCTGATAGGATAGCTTCTCCAACTAAAGATCAGGACTTCACACAAAATGTCAAGAAGGGGGAACCACCTAAGGCTCCTACAATATCAAAACTAGATATTGTTACTACAAAGGCTCCCACTAAGGCTATGGTTCCATTCAGCATAGTGGAGAAAATGAAGAAGGATAACCTTAATGTCTCTATGTGAGATTCTCTTTCTATCCCATCTCAGAGAGACCTACTTCAAGAACCTTTGATGGAGATCAATGTTGTAGAGATAAAAAAAAGTGATGCAACTCTTTAGTTACTCCTACAAGTTTGATCCAAATTGTGGAGGCATATTATTCAAGAAAAATTAGTAAGCCTCCCCCCTTCTATCTCTTTTTAACCATAGGGAATAGTCTTGTTCATAATTATATGATAGATAGTGGGGCTAGTAGGTTAGTTATGCCCAAGATGGTGACTGACTTCCTAGCCATCAAATATGAGCTTGTGATAGGGGGAGTTTTACAACTTGATGGCAAAACACTTTAGGTTGTAGGATTCATAAAGGATCTAAATTTAGCCTTGCATGCATGACCTGCTTGTAGCATGTTGCAAGATATCTTAGTTATTGATCTCCCTGCTCACTTCGTCATTTGTTTGTTAAGGGAATTCAATAATAAGATAGGTGGATACCTATCTTTTGATGGGTCTCACATGTTATTTAGGAAAAGATATGGTACAAAAGTTACCATTAAGGTAAAGCCTATTGCTAATAACCATATCGAGCCCTACATCCCAAGCCCCATAGAGATGAATTGCTCCTTCCATCAGGAGAATGAGGATGTTTTGATTAGGGAGCCTACAACTCAATTGGAAGAGTTTATTGATTGCCTACTTGATGAGTGGGAAAATTCTTTTTAGTTTGACCCAATTGATGAGGTCAATGGTACTATCCTTGGCACCTTTTGCATCCATGAAGAAGACACCCCTATCCCCAACCTCACTAAGGAAAGCAATGATTTACAGGAGGATGTTGGTAGGAATGAAAAAGAGAAAAAATAAAAATTAACTAATGAAGGAGAGGGAGTTTTTTATCAGCATAAGTTGATGATGACTATTCTAGATAGTTGCCAAGAAAAGGATACAAAAATAGAGAGACAACCTGAAGATATTAGATCCTCTTGTAAGGTGTCTCATGAGCTTAAATTTTTTGTTGATAAGTTGATTGTCAGCACATATGATCTTCGTATGTATGGGATTCCCTCTCATGTAGATCAAGGAGGTATAGTATGCTTATCATCCTCTTATGGGTTGGAGGCCTTGTCCTCTGGTTCAATCCATACCTAGAGCAAGACAATGGTGATAACAGTGACTCTCCCTTATGTGAAGAGGTTTCTTTCTCTTTCATAAGCGTAAAAACTAATACTGGCCTACCCCTTATGCATCTTCCCTTTGTTGTTGGGCATGCATTTGATGTGCCTCTATGTGTTTCAGATGATTATTTTATGTGGATTCTCTACAATAGAAAATTTAATGGTGAGTTTTCTTTTCACCATATTAGCAACATGTATTCTTTGATGTATTCATGAAGAATATTTCAATTTATGCAGTTGGCTAGCGACTGCAACCATGGCCTAAGGAAGATCAACTCCTTCAGAAGGATCATTTTTGATAGAGACAAAGGCTTTCCTTGTATTTGAGCTACAATAATGTTGCAGGGGAAGATATTATCTATCTTGTTTTAGGCCTTGACTTTGTGCCCAATGGATTATTTAAGGCTTCCAGTCTTATGCCCAAGTAGGCTTGTCATCCATCTGAGTCACCAAAATTGTTGACTAAATTCATCTCAACCTTAGCCCTATTGAAATCCAATTTGAGATCAATCTTCACTAGCTAAAACCCTACTAAAGAACTTCTAAAAGATCCCTAAGACCCTAAACCCTGAGGTTATTTTACCTTTTAAATCCTTCTAGATTTTAAAAATCTATTTTTATGTTGACCGACTCAATCGGTCAAATCACTTAAGGGCTACCAGCTAAAAGGGTCCTTAAATATCCTGGGATCGGTTTCCCTTATTTCTCTACCAATTAGTGCAAATCTTCAATACTTTCGCTATTTCATGGAGCGAGGGACTTATCATTTTGTCCCCACCGTGAAATAGAGATATTACCTTTTGGCTAAGGCTTTTCATTGTTTCACAAGAGAATCAGGGAATATTCCTTCCCACCTTGTGAACTGGCAAAAAGGTTCTTCTAAGTTTAAGGCCCTCAGTACCTCGCAAAGGTTCTAAGTCCATGGAATTTGGTTGCTGGATAGCGGGATGGTGGGTCCGACCAGAGATAAGTCCACCCCCCATAGTTGTTTCAAGCTCTCCAAATTTAGTTGTGGGCTAGCAAGGATACAAAGAGTTTTTCACCATTTTGTGAAGTCACATAAATCATGTGGGGCCCTCCATGCAAAACTACAAAATGAAGGCAGTTAATACAAATGTTGTCGCTATTTTGTAGCGGTCTCACCCCGTTGTGGGACCCGATCTGTGAAATGGCGAAGATCATCCTTTTGGAAAAGGTTTCAAAGGTGACAAGAAGGAAAAGGGTGTCTGGTCAAAAGGCCATGTCTTGTCAAACTCCAACCAAGGTGAGACCTCCTTGCCAGGTCACCGCAGGGCCCAGTTACAAAAAGATTTTGTTGCTTGACTGTGATGTGATACAAAGGAAATTTCAAAGCCACAGAATGTTGATTGCCTTTTCCATTTCAGAGAAATGTAAAGTGCTAAAGTTTCATGTGTTGCAAAGCAATGATATACAAAGTGAACCCTGCCTGTTTCATGGCACAACCACAACCGTCTGATTTTTACTAAAGGACTCGATCAACAACCACATTTTAAATACTCAATTTAGCCTTTGGAGGGCTATGTGGCATATCCTCATGTGTCCACCTTCGAGCGACCTCCATGATCTTGTGGTTCAAATTCAAACTCACAAGAACAATGAAAATTCAAATCACTTCTCAGGGTGGTTGCCAACTTAATTGTCGACAATCAGTTCTAACCTAGTTGGTGGCCAAATCCGATCAAATTCTAGTCCAATTACTAGAATTATTTGCCTTAACTCCAGAAGTGACCCTGAGGATGATTTTTGGATGCCACTTGTGGCTCTTAAATGTTTTTTGAAGACTTGTTTTACTCTGCAAGTGCCTTCCAGATGCCACCCATGTTCCTTTATTGTAAAATGAAAACTTTCGCCCTGCAAGGGTTTTCGCTAAGATTTCCTCTTATCTGCAAGGATTTTGTTTCTTCCCAGTAGGAGAGGATATTTTCAAATTGTAATATACACTATCAAATCAATTTAGTTTATTTGATCCTCCTTTTGATATTTTGTAACCTAACCCTAGTAGGGTTAGAGTTTCTTAACTGTAGTTCAATCTGAGTTATGCCTAAACTACAAAGGCAATTTTGTAACCCTATTATAGGCATCTTCTTTTCTTTATTTTGTAAGACAACTATATTTATTTGTATCTATAAATTTTTCTTTCCTTGATATGAATATAATTTACTTGTTTTCCCTTCATCCAATTCTCACAATTTGTGTATTTTGCTTACCTGGTTGTCTGAATACATTCTCATTAGCTTTCCTTGGCTTGGTGACAGTTTTGATTCATCTATGAACATTGTCTATGGATTGACACAATCCCTCTCTTCATCATATATAATTCCAATCTTCACTCTTATTGTGACACTAAGTATAATAGGATCTTGTGCATGCCTTGAGTGGTTTTATTTGTGTTTGGTGCAGTTATAGGCAAGGAGATCAAAATTCCATCTACCTATGCAAACCTTTTCCCTTTCAAAGCATTCCTTCTCCCCCCTTTCCCCCCAAATCAATAGATTAGGATTTATCAGTGTTGGGTTGGACCACCACTTGCATCTCAGATTGGAAAGGAAGTCGACCTTCTCTAGAGACTCGACCTCACATTATACAAGGTCCCACACTTGGAAGTTGTTTCAATGTTTCACAAGGTTGATGAGCATGCGTGTTCATCAAGGTTGCAAACTTTTGTGATAGTATCTATTATAAGCTTTGGCCACGTCTAGTTTGATGAACATAGATTTCTCCTTACATGTTGCCATAGAGAATAGTTTCATAAGTAAGGTCATTGTCTTCCTACCACAAAACCCCCTTTCTCATCCAAGATAAATGATAGGAGCCAAACTTTCTACCTCTCTGCAATTAGTTTAGTAATGATTTTATACACTACATTACAAAGAGCTCAATGGGCCTAAAGAATTCCAACTGATTAGCCTCCTTATTTTTAGGAATAAGAATGAGTAGAATCCAAGACTCAGAGTAGTTGTTGGCTATTATACTTATTATATAAATCTTTAATTTTAAATGTGACATAATGAAAGTATTAAATTTTAGATTTAGTTTTTTACATATGATATAAAAATCAAAACAAAGTGAGAAAGATGAATGATGGTGCAAGATTCAAGAAAGAAAGGTTTCTTCAGATGAACTCAAACCTATTTTAGCCAAGCATCAGGTTCTTGATACCAACAAGAATATAATTACATATTTAAATAGGAACTGAGAAGACCCAAGTTGTGTGAGAAGACTTTTAATCCATCTTTTATAGAACTACAAGCCCCCTAATCCCATGAAAATATAGGTAGGTTGTGTTGGATTTCATTTCCTAATCAAATCCCACTTGGAGGCAAACATGAGAATAAAATACAAGTTCAAAATAGGAATATTGTCAAAAGTATTTGGAAGCTTGAGGAAAGATCTAAATTCCCAAGGAAAACCCAAAATAATTTTGGCTCTTATGGAAGCATTCCCTTTAACAAACGAAAGGAGGAGGCTCATCAAACAAGATCTAATGGCATATTGTCTTCACGACAATTTTGGAGAAAGTAACCTCAACCATCCCTGATCATGGATCTCAAGAAACTCCCAAATTTCATCAAGAAACTTGGACCTTCAGCAAAGAGTGACATTCATTTAGGTGTGGACATCAAATATACCTATCTTATCTTTTCAAGATTGTATTTTATAATGTTTGAATGAGATTTCAGATATTTCTACCATTTTCTCAAATACTTTGATTATTATCTTTGATCATGAAATTGTGATAAATATGGCTATACAAGAGGGGTCTTTCTTTATATCAGATTCCCTATTTATCATTTCATCATGGTCACCAAACTTTGTCCCATACTTGGGTCAAAATTCCACATCTCCATAATGGATTGAGCTCCCTAGCTTGACCTTTGAGTATAGAGAGGCCTCAACCCTTAAGACGTTGGGTAACATTTTGCGTATTCACCAAAAAATGATTTGAAACTCATTAATGGGAAGGTGATAATCAAAATTTTGGTGCTCTATAAAAATCTTGCATCCTTACATAGCTCTATTGTTATAAAATTTGACAAAGGAGTTTGGCATCAAACTTTGAGTTACTCTTGGATACCCTTAGCCTAGTTTTCTTCCATTACATCCTTTTCTTGGAGACATATATAGGAAATTAACCATGAAATGAATATGTGTAATCAAGATGAGGGCTATCCTTGAGGTATATCCTTCCATTATTTATTTCAGTATTTGTAATATTTCAATCAAAGATTAATTCCTAAACCGGGTTTTGACTTAGGCAAACCCCTATTCCCAACATGTTTTCCCTTCTTTCTATGAGCAGGAAACAAGTATATTGATGTGATCTTCAGGATAAGCATTATTTACAATGACAAATCAATCCCCCTTTGATGTGCAAAAAGTTCGAAGGACTAGGGAAACCACCACCATGATCTTGACATTTTTCGAGCTCCTTTGGGGATCAGATCTGAACCTACTTATATTTCTCATATCTAGGTATGTGGCTTAATCTGATGACTATAGATCACTTTTTTCATGTTTTTACCTTCATTACCAACACTTCACCCTAATTTTAGCAATTCAACTTACAAAAAGGGAAAACAAATTCACACCTTGAATCTAATTAGTAATTTCAGTCCTTATCCTTTCTGGTTTATGACTAAATCTATTGGATTCAACCCCTCCTTTGAATGCAATTGGTCTCTAACCAAAAATTAGTAGTTTCTTCCTTCTATGGTGGAAACCCTAATTTTCCACCCATTATATTATGGTGAACCCGACTCCTTACACCTTTAATTCTTATTTATGTTCTCAGATCTAAGTGTTTATGCAATTTAAAATTCAAATTTACATTTACAAGTTTAATTTACAATTGAATTTAAAAAATTTAGAGGTCAATTTCACAAAAAACCCTAATTTTAAAATTCTAAAATTGACCTTGTGGATTTTCTAAATTGGATTAATTGTTTCATATTTGACTTACAAACATCTCAAAATTAAAATTAAAATTCATATATCTCATTTTAATCAAGTTACACAAATTTAGAGGTTTAATTCATAAAAAACCCTAATTTATTTTGGTTAATTTGATTTGTGGATTATTTCATTTTTCACATCAATTCTCAGATCTAATTTTAAAAATTAGTAACGACACTTAAAAGATCTGATTTATTTCTTATTTCACATATAATTACCTTTATTTTCACTTATATTTATCAAAATCATGTGTTGGATAATGGCTTTTTTCATTTCACATTGCTTCTTTTCATCCATAGCACTTTGGCATATTGTGTTTTTAGAGTTTCAAATTTCCTTCCTTTCAATCAATTTAATCTCAAAGCTTTCATTTATAGTTCATGTTATTTTATTATTATGTTTTTGGGAAATTTCATTTCATATATAGTGTAGCGTCCTAAAATTGCGACACTTGCAATTTCGACTGCATTTTGGTCTTCACGATGGCGACGCAACACGCAACCTGAATGGAGACCCTGAAACTTGCTCACGACACTGAAAACTGCATTTTTCAAGCACCCTGGCCTGAACCTCCTTGCACCCTGCTGTCCCGGGACGTGGGACTAGAGCGCCCAGCGCCCTGGTCCCTGGGTCCTATTTTGGGCCCGGTCTCCTAAGGGGCTCGGGTCTTTTTGTTTGCAATTTGGAAATTAACTTTCCTAGTCGGCCTAAGGTCGGGAAAATCAGTCTATCAGCCCTAAATGACAAGTATATAAACTACATTTTTCTCTCTCATTTGGCATGAGGAGGATATGTGGAAAAAGGCGTGGAAACTATACTCAAGCATTCAAGCATTCAAGCATTCCTTCAAGCAATTGATCATTTCAAGTCTCCATTCAAGGCTAAGTGTTGCATTCAAGACAAGGATTCAACCATTGAAGAGGAGATCACATACTACATGCTACAACATACAACACAACATACAACATCTAAACCTTTGCACATAAGGATACAAACATCCTTAGAACAAGGTATTAGTACTTGTTTTACAGTCATTTACATTTACAGCTCTTGCTCATTTCTTGGTTAATTCCAAAACCGGGGTTTGACCTAAAGGCAAACCCCTAATCCCTAACCCCCCAATCGTCTTCGCTTTTCTGTGTGTAGGTTGCAGGTACGCAGCTGAAATTGAAGATCTGGAATCCTTGTGCAGAGACGAACAGATCCCCCTTCGTTTCGCGGATTTTCCGGAGGACCGTGGCGCCGGGCGCCATCGTCCTGACAACTTTTGCTCAAATTTGCAGGACAGCGCCGTATCGACATTTTACTGCTAATTCCAGGTCCATAGCTTCATCCTATAATCCGAACTCAGTTTATAAGCAAATCTTTGTCACTTTCTATGCATTCCTAGCTTATTTCTTCTATCAACATTCTTCACAAAAGAGGGTAGCCTTGCTGTCTTAACCCTTGAAACACATTTAGCATCCAATCTTGCATTGCGTGGGATTGGATCTAGTGGGTTTCAACCCCTCTTTTGAATGTAAAGTCTCTCCCCTAAGTGAAAACCATCGAATCCTAGCGAACCTCCCTTCTCTCTCCTCGGAGTTGGAAGAGGGGAGAACAACTAGGGTTTGATCGCGATTTTCCGCTTTACATTTTGGTGAACCCGACGTGAACATCCTTTCTGATTTTTCATCTGAAAAAAATTGATTACATTTCCATGTTTGATCTTTTGCAAAATTTTAGAGGTGATTGCATAAAAACCCTAAAATTTCTTTTTAGTAATTAAGCTTACGAAATGTCTAAATGTTAATACTTGTTTCAGATCTGTCCTTCTATTACAAATTATCAATTCATATCTATGCTTTAATTTTGAAAATTAAGTGGTTAAGTGTCAAAACCCTAATTTTTGAAACCCTCTTGATTCAACCTTTGTCCGACAATTTCACTGATCAAAACATCTCCAAATCAGCTGTAACTTTGGATTCCGCAATAAAATCACATCTTTCATCCCTGAAAATTTGGAAAAAAGTTGCGAGGACCGTGGCGCCGGGCGCCATCGTCCCCGACATTTTTTTCGAAATTTCGGGAGCAAGATCTTACTGTATTTTCCTGCTAAAATCCAAAATTTTGGCTGATTTTATCAATTATAACACCTTCAAAATTACAGTCAAAGTTGGTCTTGTGATTGCTTGGATTAAGGCTTCTAAACATTTAAAAATCATTGAAATTGAAATTTTGTGTCAAAATTGTGTTCTTACTGTCCTAAATCTGAAAAGTGTGTTATCATTCATTAAAAATTTCAGTGCTTTATTCAAATTCTTGCATTTTGTGACTTTTGAAATTAAGTGCTTAATTACAACAACTTTAATTTCCGCTTTCAAAATTGAATTTAGCATGAAATTGAGTCAATTTTTAAATTTCAAAATTTGCATTGCTTTTGACATTCCCTCTAAAATCATAAAATTCAAAATTTCAGTTTCCCTCTTTTTTTCAAAATTCAAATTTTGCATTTTTCGACAATCTGGGTAGGGTTCAATTTTGAGATTGCAACTTTAATTTGGCCTATCTACAGATCATAAAATCACTCAATTTTTTCAGATTAGCTCTAAAATCATCATACCTTTCATCCCTGCAAATTTCGAAAAAAGTTGCAAGGACCGTGTTGCACTCCGAGCGCCACGGTCCCGGACATTTTTTTCGAAATTTCGGGAGACTGTCTTGATTGCATTTTACAGCTTAAATCCAGAAGACTAGCTGATTTTACTGAAAATTGCTACCTCTAAATTCAAAATTTTCTCTCCTTCTCTAGTGCATGAGTTTTACAACAATAAGCTCTACTTACACTATTCCCGTTAGACGAAGCCGTAGAATTAAGTCTTTCCGAGGTTTAATTACCGAGGAGATGGAACCTAATTTGAATAGTCTTTTTAACGAGGACATGGGTATTTCCTCTAATCCTCTTAATGATGAAGAAGCTCTCCATGAGGTTTCTGAAGAACAAATTTCGAAATTGGATAACCAATTTGACGATTTTCGACAATGGATGTCTCAAGAATACCCTGATAGTCAAGCTCTTCCTTTAATTGAGGGTCTAAAACGTATGCTTCAAAGTGATAAGAATGGAATTGATATTTTGCGTGGTATTGCACACATCGTGGATTCAAATGTGATCCCTATGAAGAGTTGTGCCGAAACTTTAGGTTATACACAACCTCCTACACAAGTCAATCATTCTATTCCTTTGATGACTCCTATTGCTAGTATACCTACCTTTACATCAAACATAATGGCTACTTCTACACAAGACATTCCTCCTATGATCACCAGTCATGGGGACAACCCTTCTTCTTCAATTAACCCTCTTCCTTCATTAAATCCGACTTCTTCATTCATTCCTTCAATGAGTGTGCCTATTACATCTCCACAAATGAACATGACGCAAGGGGGCAATTCGTTTAACCAATCCATTCCTCCTTGTAGTGTTCCTCCTGCCCAATCATCTCCTATGACTAATTATCATAGGGTCTTACCACCTTACTCTTTACCCTCTTTCAATAACATAACACCTCCATCTCAATCTAACACATCCAATATGAATTCTTCGACTGAAGCGACCATTAACAATCTAGCACAACTGTCTCTTCTTTACAACAACAAATTGCCTCTATGAATCAATCTAAGTTTAGTGTGCCCACATTTGATGTTGCGAGCCCACTTTCTCTTGATATTGTTCGAGCTATTCCCCCTAAACATGTTGAAATTCCACATTTGGAACTTTATAATGGTAAAGGTGATCCTCTAACACATGTTAAGACTTTTCAAACAATTTGTACTGATTTTGCTTATGACCAAAGGTTGCTTGCAAAACTGTTTACTAGAACATTAAGAGACAAAGCCCTACAATGGTATTGCTCGTTGCCTTCCTATTCTATTACCTCTTTCGAACAACTTGCAAATGCTTTCATTCAACAATTTCAAAACAATATAAGTCCTAAGGTTACTTTGATTGATTTAATGCATTGTAAACAAGGTGTTAAAGAAAAAGTGACTGATTTCATTGGTAGATATAAGCATTTGTATGCTCAAATTTCTTTTCCAGTGCCTGACAATGATATTCAAAGAATCTTTATTTCTAATTTACAAAAAGATATTCGAGACAAACTTCTGTTTTCTGAGTTTACTTCTTTCCAACAGTTGTGTGCAACTCTTCACAATTATCAACTGACCGTGAGTCAAATGGAACAATCACATCCTATGGCTCCGAGTGATAAGGGTGATAGCAGTCAACAACCATTTGGGAAGTTTAAACCGAACAGAGATTCCATAAAATTCAATGAAAACATCATCAACAACAATGTGAATGCAGCATCAGGTGTGCCTCCTATTTCTAAATTTTTCAAGAAAGAAAGAAAGTATACTCCCTTGAATGAATCATTGCATAGTATTATGAATAAGTTATTGGAACAAAATGTGCTTACTCTTCCTCCTATAAGACAAATTGATCCTGCAAAGATTACTTCACCTTATTTTGATAACAAATCTTTTTGTCAATTTCATCGTCAGCCTGGGCATGATACTGAAAAATGTTTTTCTTTAAAGGGTAAAATTCAAGATTTGATTGATAATAATACTATCTCTATTTCTGGAGTGAATGATAAAGGCAACACATCTGTAGCTCTTCCTAATCAAAATCTTCAGATTTTCACTGATCCATTACCTTCTCATACCTCTAATGCGGTTGAGACCAATGATTCCTCTTTTTCATCTGATGGTCTTGTGTCTATGACTCCGAATGTGATTAACTTTGTAGAGCAGCAAGAAATCCCTAAAGAACCTTCCATCACATTTGATTCCAATGAAACCATTAGGGCACCTGATGGTCCTTTATACATAGTTGCAAAAGTCAAGAATACACCTTGTCGTGGAGTGCTTATTGATCCTTCGTGCATGATTAATGTTATTACTGAAGAATTTCTTTTTACTTTGCAATTGAATCAAGTGATCTATGACAAAACAGATGTGATTGTGAAATTATTTGATGCATTTTCTTCTCCTGCAATTGGTTCTATTACATTGCCTATTGAGGTCCATAACAAATCTCTTGATGTGAACTTTGCTATTATTCCATCTTCCGAACAATTTCGTGTGAAGCTTGGCTATCCTTGGCTATCTTTCATGAAATCTATTGCTTCTCCTATTCACAAGTGTTTGAAATTTCCCCATAATGGTGAAGTTGTTACTATCAATCATAGTCTCTTTAAACCAGCTGAAAGAACTTCTAGTGTTCCTATTGATTACTTTTGGCCTAAACAATTCCAATCTCTTCCTCCGCCAAGTGATCATCTTTTCAAATCTTATCAAAAGTGGAAAACAGATATGATCCTATCTCTAAGTGAACCTAGAACACCTAAACTTGACATTCCTATCATTCTTGAGAAGGAAGTTCTTCCTTTGAAAGATAAAACTAATGTCTTTCCTCAAGAAGATTCCCAACCCATCCCTATGGATGTGACTATGTCTATGCCTAATAAACTTCCTAAGAGTAGACCTATACCTCCTCGTCATGATGGACTTGGTCTTCTCCCTAAACCAAATATTCCTCCTTTATATGGAGCAGTTCCTCCTCCTTCTTTTTATAGAGAGAAGAGACCTTCTTCTTCTCCTATTATCCAGCCTAAGAGACCACAACCGAAACACCCAAGTGCTAAGGATGAGAACATTCCTCTTCCTCAATCTTCTCCACTTCCTACTAAAACTAGACGAAATCGTTCTGCACGGGAACGCCGGCGAAAGCGTCGTCTTAGAGCTCAAACTTTGCAATCTCCAAAAACACCTTCAACAAGCATTATTCCATTTTCTCCTCAGCCGACGATTGACCCGAAATCTCCTAAACATAAGAGGCATGATGGTCTTGATCTTGTGTGAGTTAAAGATCCTATTTTTATAAATCTTGATGATGATATGGATGAAAATGTTATTCATGATGAAAATGTTACTCCTCTTGCTTCTGATAGCGAATATGAACTTGTTGATATTGATAACCATTTATCTAATGAATTTTCTAAAGCACTTATCCTAGCTCCTAGACAAGAACAATGTGGCTCGGGACATGAACATAGCCCTTGTTTGGATCTTGTGATAGCTCCATCTGCTGTGTTGAACGTTCCTCCTCTAGCGTGTTCCCTGCCTTCCCGAAACATTGATCAGCAAGATCGGGGGGTAGATGACGTGCTAGACTAGTTACATTAGCATAGCAGATTCTCTCCCCCTCTCTTTTGTCACTTCTTCTATGTGTACTCTCATTCTTCTATTTGTTGTCCTTAGTGTTGTCTACTTGAGGACGATGCAAAGCATTGAGATCTCTCGATCTCTCTCATGTTGACTCAAAAGACACATGTGTTCCCTTCTTCTAGGTGACCTTCCTTGATTGGGGAATGAAGAACAATTATGCATACATACATATGATATATACATGACTTATCATACAGCATACTGACCCCAAGGAAAGCGAAGTCACCTTGTGCTTTGTGTTTTGTGTCTATTATCCTTGGGCTTATCTCACACTTGGGGGCTAAATCCTTGTGATAACGTGCTCCTTTCCTTTCTCATTCTTATATGTATCACTACGTTAAAACAATCACCCCCGGTGAGGCGTGTGCGATCGCTTTAATGTAGGGGGGCATACATCCCGTTCATATCTTTTCAAGATACTTGAAAATTTCTTGGTAAATTTAACCTTGCCTTGAAAATTTTTGATATCTTTCTTGCATGACTCATAGTGAGGGAACCTTACTACTGACAGTCATGGTTCTCCCTCGTGATCTTCCCTTTTACTTTGTCAATCGAAGTCGTAAGATCCTTAGTCCACTGGGGGCTTGGTGTATCTTGCCTCCTTGACGTGGTGAAAGTCTTTCAATGTTGTTTCCTTGTACTTTACCAGAAGTATGAGCATACATACTCCCACTAAAGTGGGGGCTAAATGTAGCATCCTAAAATTGCGACACTTGCAATTTCGACTGCATTTTGGTCTTCACGATGGCGACGCAACATGCAACCTGAATGGAGACCCTGAAACTTGCTCACGACATTGAAAACTGCATTTTTCAAGCACCCTGGCCTGAACCTCCTTGCACCCTGCTGTCCCGGGAGGTGGGACCAGAGCGCCCAGCTCCCTGGTCCCTCAGGACCAGGGCGCCCAGTGCCCTGGTCCCCAGGACCATGGCGCCCAGCGCCCTGGTCCCCAGGACCATGGCGCCCAGCGCCCTGGTCCCTGGGTCCTATTTTGGGCCTGGTCTCCTAAGGGGCTCGGGTCTTTTTGTTTGCAATTTGGAAATTAACTTTCCTAGTCGGCCTAAGGTCGGGAAAATCAGTCTATCAGCCCTAAATGACAAGTATATAAACTACATTTTTCTCTCTCATTTGGCATGAGGAGGATATGTGGAAAAAGGCGTGGAAACTATACTCAAGCATTCAAGCATTCAAGCATTCCTTCAAGCAATTGATCATTTCAAGTCTCCATTCAAGGCTAAGTGTTGCATTCAAGACAAGGATTCAACCATTGAAGAGGAGATCACATACTGCATGCTACAACATACAACACACAACATACAACATCTAAACCTTCGCACATAAGGATACAAACATCCTTAGAACAAGGTATTAGTACTTGTTTTACAGTCATTTACATTTACAGCTCTTGCTCATTTCTTGGTTAATTCCAAAACCGGGGTTTGACCTAAAGGCAAACCCCTAATCCCTAACCCCCCAATCGTCTTCTCTTTTCTGTGTGTAGGTTGCAAGTACGCGGCTGAAATTGAAGATCTGGAATCCTTGTGCAGAGACGAACAGATCCCCCTTCGTTTCGCGGATTTTCTGGAGGACCGTGGCGCCGGGCGCCATCGTCCTGACAACTTTTGCTCAAATTTGCAGGACAGCGCCGTATTGACATTTTACTGCTAATTCCAGGTCCGCAGCCTCATCCTATAATCCGAACTTAGTTTATAAGCAAATATTTGTCACTTTCTATGCATTCCTAGCTTATTTCTTCTATCAACGTTCTTTACAAAAGAGGGTAGCCTTGCTGTCTTAACCCTTGAAACACATTTAGCATCCAATCTTGCATTGCGTGGGATTGGATCTAGTGGGTTTCAACCCCTCTTTTGAATGTAAAGTCTCTCCCCTAAGTGAAAACCATCGAATCCTAGCGAACCTCCCTTCTCTCTCCTCAGAGTTGGAAGAGGGGAGAACAACTAGGGTTCGATCGCGATTTTCCGCTTTACATATAGATCACCTCAAAGCTTTTGTAGATCCCAATCCTATAGATGTTAATGGAAAACCTAATACTTGTATCTCTCCTAGGGTATTTAATGTGAATGAAGAAAGAGCTAATACTCCTATCAGTGATATCTCTAATGGAGAGAAAGCATTGAAGAGAAAAACAACACCATCTTCTTCTCATACACATACCCTAGTGCAAGGGGGACAAGATCAAAAATATTGGTGTTTCCATCTCTCAGGACCCTCCTTATTCTCGTAGAGCCTATCTTAATCATCAAAACATTTGTAGATAATATCATGTTATGCATTTAATTTATGATCTATCTCCCAACATAACATTAATAAAAGATGAGGCCTTGGATGATAATGTTGGTAATATTACATTATAACAGACAATGAAAGATTGTTGACATTTCAATAAGGATATTGAGAAGGTTGTTGATGATTATGGACATAACTGATTAGAGATGTTTTACTATCTTGATATTATTATTTTGTCATTGATGTCAAGAAATTGATTTTCTAATTCAGTATGATGTTGCCATATCTTGAGAAGTATGATATGAAGATTATAAAGAAGTCAGTAAAAGACACAAGAAAGAATATGATGAATAAGGGGATAAGTTATTCAATGGGCAACTACTACCGAGTCAGGCAATGATGAGATCATGATGTTTTAGATTGTTTTAAACATCATACATATGTTGTAAAATGTAAAGGTTAATACTATACTATGTTTTCAGGCAAAGAACCTAGTCGGTAAACCCTAAGGAACCTAGTCGGTAAACCCTAAGGTTATCGCTATCGGTTAATGAAGGTAGAATGTCTACCGAGTGAAGTTTAGTATTCACCGAGTTACAACTGAGCTATAACAGAATGCATTAAATGTTTACATGCGATATTTAATGAAAGAAGCTGATGAGCTGGAGCGGATCAATGATTGGTAAGCCGTGGAAGAAGTTTGTTAATGAATCTAAGGCAATGGAAAGTCAGTATGAAGATCTACAGCTCAGATTGAACTGCAATACCCTAACACAAGTTCCAAGGTGACAATGCAAGTTCCAAGGCAGGGTAAAACATTTTCAAATCAAAAGATACATTGAACCTAGACAAGATTGAAGATCTGATGGCTATGATTGATCATAGGAAATGTGATCAATGAGATTGAGCGGTTAGAAGATTGTTTATAAATAGGAAACTGTTGATAAACAATGTATGCAGGCAAGTGTATGCACAGGGATGCTACATAGTGATTACCGAGCATAGAAGCTTGAAGACTTGTTAGAATAACAGAGTGTAGATGCCCAGTAGATTGACAAGATTAGTTCTAAGTCTAAATTGTATTGAACAAATAGGAATCTGCTTTAGCATTTTTAGATGTGGAGTTGCAAACATATCTTTATTACTGTTATTTTGTGAAAGTGACAGGAAATCTCTTAACCGAGTGGACTTAACAATCTTATATGTAAATCCTCTAGCAAGGTGACATTCTAATTGAGTGTTTGAAATCCTTTGACAAGGTCACTTCTAACAAAGTGAAGATCGTAATAGATCTGAGGGAAATCCCTTAACCGGGTCACATCTAGCAATGTGTTTGTAATCTTTAACAGGATTTGCTTTTAATCGAGCATACTCTAGAAGAGTATATTTCTTAGTGGATCCAAAATCCCACAGTGGTTTTTCCCTATTTGGGTTTCCACGTTAAATCTGGTGTTATGAGGTTTATATTGTTCATATGCTTTTGAGTTTGCATGTTTGACAGTTTTTGGTTATATGACTGATATATATGTTACCGAGGTTGAATCTGATGTTTTTATGGATGATTAAGTTTGTATGATTCACCCCCTCCCCCCTCTCATCTTGTTGGCTATTGGATTTGTACTTATATTAAGTATCAGAACTATCAGATAAGGACGTTCTTTCCCAATTTACCAAAGAGGGTATGCATGATGATAGAAAGGAAAATTATCCTCCATGAGATATTCCTTCTTCATCTACTAATCCCTTTATTCCTTCTAAACATCCTTACACTACAAAATTCAAATAAATTGATTGTAATGTTCTTGTGCCTTATCAATTAAAGTATTTTTATAGGAGTGGCTTTAATATAATATCAAAACAAAGTTTTAGAGGACGAGGACTTGGAAAATTTGAACAAGGAATTAGAGTCCCTATAAACCCTCCTACACAAATTAGTATAGAAGGCCTAGGAAATGACCATAAATCTCCTATGGATGACCTCCTTAGGATTAAAGACTTCAAATATCATCTTACAATACAACAAGCCATTTGTGTAGCCAAAAGTGCTTCTTCAAAACCTCCTTTTTGTTCATATCACCAAACTAATGATAACACTTTTCATATTTCTCCCAATTTTAAGAATGCAATGAAAGGACTTATTTATAGTGGAAAAGTTAAAATCATAGATGACAAACCTTGTTCTTATAACAATCCTAATCCTGCATCACAAAATAATAAGCCTACAGCTATTGATGATCAAGAATAGTTAGCAACTAGAATCTTTTGGAAATTGAAATATGACAAGAATGTTGTTTTTCCCTTTGTGAAGTTTAGCACTAAGCATCAAAAAGGTACTGGACATTGTATTTTTCATCATGGTGGTTCTAATTCTCTTGAAAAGTGTAAAGCATTTAAGGAATTTGTTGAAGAGCAATATGATCTTGCTCGTATATGTTTTTCAATAGATCTTACTCTTTTTCTAGGTGAAATGGTAGTGCCTTAGAACTCCCCTCACCCTCATATTGCTCCTCACCCTATGACACAAATAGTTAGCTTAATTGGGGGCTCTTTGTCATTATAGATGGTTCTTTTTCAATTTCAAACATCTTGGGTTAACAACAAGATTCTCTTTTACCTCTATCCTATCTCTTATATTTAAAGTTTCACCATTTCCTTTATGGATTGCATTCTTCATAACTTCATGTCCTTTCTTCCATAGAGTTATCCTTCATGCAAATATATGTATGTTCCTTGGTTAGGACTTATTATTTGTTTGAAACGACATGTCTCTTATGAATAATCTATCCTTAGGAAATTTGTGATTCCTCATGTCCTAATATTTCCTTGTCCTCTTGTTTGGGGGCAAGGATGGCATTTTCCCTCTCTCTCTCTTTCTATCTAAAGTATCACTATTCCATCTAGGAGTTGCATTTTTTATGTGTTTATATCCTTTCTTGCATTAAATGGTATGTCTCTTATGACTAATCCCTCCCTAGGGAAATTTAGGATCTTTCTTTCTCTCTCTCTCTTTCAAGATTACCCATTCTTTAGAGTTGCATTTTACATATATTAATGTCTTTTCTTGCATTTAATATTCCTTCATGTGAGTAAATTGTGCATTTTCTTATGTCTAATCTGTCCTTAGAAGTTTTGTAATTCTTCTCATTGTCCTTACACTTCGAGGGGCAATGATGTATCTCTCTCTTCTATCCTTTCTAAGGATCTACTTTTCCTTTGTCGAGTGGTGTTTGCTTATGATATTATGCATGTTATTCCTTGTGTGAAGTTGTTGTTTTCTCAAGGATTCTCTCTTATGTAAGAGGTGTAAGTCCTTGGTTAAAACCTCTTATTCACTTGGTAATGTATATCTATTATAAAATTACCCCTCATTGAATCAAAAGTGTGTCATCCTTCATGTCAGGAATCTCTTTCACCGAACAATAGAGGAAGGTATGATATTCTTATTCTCCTTGCCTTCTTCTAGTAGAAGATGTTATGTTTTTTTACGAAACTCCTCTTGGAGGAAGATGTCTTTAATGAAAAGATCTCTTCTCCTTCAAGGATCTCCTTTACACTTGTTGCAAGATATCTCTTTTTCAACCATCTTATCCTTTCTTATAAAAGTATTCCCTCTTTAGTTTGTATTTATGGATATTGATGCCTAAAGTATATCTTCTTAGTGTTGAAGGTTAGTTATCCTTGTCTCTAAGATTCCTTAAGACATCAGCATAGGGCTATTGGGGGGGGGGGGCACCCATATCGCTCCCTTTGTACCATATTGTATTGTATCTTTGCATATCTTAAACGGGGTGTTCAACCTTAGAACCAGAGAAAACAAACACTTAAAGTCAAATACTTCATGTCAGAAACTAGACGCAACATTGATATATGTCTTAAGTGGGCTTACACATCACCGAATCCAGAGAAAACAAACTCTTACACGAGATGTCCTCGAAACTAGGCATGTATTTGTCTTCATTGGGGTTACACATTCTCGAAACCAGAGGAAACAAACTCTTAAAGAGAGATGTTCCCAAAACCACATTTGTCTCATGCCATTTACACATTCGCCCCTTGGCATTTAAATTTACATTACATGTCTTAAATAGGTTGATGCACACTCGAAACCGGAGGAAACAAACTCTTATACAGGGTGTTATATAATTGAAACCAGACATCACTTGCACATATGCATGACAATGATTGAAACTAGTCAGACACTCCAGGGACCCCATATAAGAGTTTGTCTCCTCTGGTTTCGAAAAACACATCTAGTGTGTATCTATTCTCTTTCTTTCCTTCCTCTCATGAGCTCATAGCCTATTTATTTGTAGTTCATGGATTATGCGTGATTTTCTCTTTATGTGATCGCTTGTGTTCTTGAGGTGGCATTTTTCAAGAATGATATTAGTGGTTGATACATTTTTATGTCGAGGTCTCTTCGGCTAGTTGACTTGAGGTCTTTTTTTGTTCTTAGATTTTGTGTCCTAAGTGTCTTTTTGTCTATTGTCTTTGTTTATGATTTTGTCTTTTGTTTGCCTTTTTGTTTTCGTGTTCCCTTGCATATGTTTGAGTGATTTAAGATCTTAAGATTGGCGCCTTGGTTCCTTGAAATTAGTGATGTCTTATACTCCTTGTGATCATGCTCTTCATTTCTCCTCTTCTCCATCTGTATTTTGTCTACTTTACCATGATTATTTGTATAGGCTCATACTCTCACTAAAGAGGGGGCTAAATGTAGCGTCCTAAATTATACTCTCTTACAATTTGGTCCATATTTGGGGCCGTCACCTTAGTGTTTGTACCCCAATGCTTAATTAAGACCCAATTATGTTTGCACCATGCAAATATGACCTTATTTTCACTTCATACACCACATGGCCCCTTAGTTTCGGCCCTAAAATTGAGTAGGAATAGGGCATGGTGCCTTGGTCCTCATTGGGACCATGAAACCATGCCTTGTTCCTCCCTATTTGGACCCCCCTTTGAACCCCTTGGGAATTTCCAATTTTAAGAAAGAGACCTAGCTTCGTGTCGGCCTATGTCAGAAAATTAACACAATTTTTGATGGGAAAGTATATAAAGAGGCTTTCCCCTCTCATTTTCAGATATACAAGGATATAGGAGGATAATAGGAGAATAATGTGGCACCCATTCAAACAATATATCATTCAATCATTGAGGAATTCATCATCAAGAATTTCTAGAGATCTTCAAGGCTACATTCTTCTTTCATCAATTATGTAGCAACATTACATCATTCATATGCAATCATGTATGTGTTAATAGGGTTTTATCATGTTCATGTCATTTCATACAACATATGAGATTACATTCAAAAAGAAAAGTATCATTATCAGTCATTGCACATCTGAGGTATATCCTTCCATTATTTATTTCAATATTTGCAATATTTGAATCAAGGTTAATTCCCAAACCGGGGTTTGACTTAGGCAAACCCATATTCCCAACCTATTTCCCCTTATTTCTGTGTGTAGGAAACATGTACGGAGCTTGGATCTTCAGGATAAGCATTATTTACAGTGACAAATCAATCACTCTTTGGTGTGCAAAAAGTTTGGAGGACCAGGGTGACCACCACCACAGTCCCGACATTTTTGCATCTCTTTTGGGGATTAGATCTGAATCTACTTATATTTATCAAATCTAGGTGTGTGGATCAATATGATGACTATAGCTCACTGTTTCTATGGATTTACCTTCATTTCCAACACTTCACCCTAATTTCAACAATTCAACTTACAAAAAAAGGCAAACAAATTCATACCTTGAATCCAATCAATATTTTCAGTCCTTATCCTTACTAGTTTGTGAGTAAATCCTTTGGATTCAACCCCTCTTTTGAATGTAATTGGTCGCCAAGCAAAAATTAGTATTTTCTTTCTTCTATGATGGAAACCCTAATTTTTTACCCTTTACAATTAGATAAGATTGCCCCAATCAAGTGACCTCATTAAAAAACCCTTTAGTATGAAAATACTTGTTAGGTAAAGCTATCACACACAAGAGACAAAGGGACTTGCATCTTCTCTTATTTTCATCATTCTCTAGTCTTGTACTCTTTATTTTTCATGGTAAAATTAAAACTTGTTATAAAAAGGAGAAATAATTTTTATTCAAGGTTATACACATTTGATTGGGAATATTTTTAAATGCATATTTGATGTTGTAATGGATGTTGTAAAGATAGTCTTAAGATATGACAATCTAATGGATTAATGACACAAGTAGGTTAATATGGACATATTAACGACCTTTTTCATATCCTTCAATCCTTCTTCAAGGAGAAGGAAATAGTGCATGATCTCTTTATTTCCTATGTGAAACCAAAATTTCATGGGAACCTTGTCAAAGTCACTAATTTGGCTAAGCTAGGATCTATGGAGTTGCTTCTTGTATATTCAATCCCTATCTATGTGTGTGAGGAGCTAGATGTGATATTCTTTTTTTTTTTGGTGGAACTCAAACAAGTGCAATTATTTTTATGTCATGAAAAGGGTCCTTCAATTTTGGAATTAGTCTTATAGGGTTGAGAGTCCCATTGTAACTATTAAAGTAGCCATAGTGAAACTTCATCATGGATGAGTTCAAGGATGCTATGAAGACATTAATTTAAGAATCCAAATTATTTCCCTTGAAGGAAGCCGATGGATCTATTATGACATTAGTTCAAATAGTGAAACTAGATTAAGTTATGGCAATATCTTTAATCTAATCGTAAATGTTTATTTTTGTTGTATATTGGCGATCTTGGTGTTTCATACATATCTCCACATAATTCATATCAAATTTTAAATATACTCATTATTTAATATAATGGGAGTGGGCCCTTGCTCCATAATTTTAGTAGTAATATTTATTTTTCCTTCTATTTGCAGTAAGTTATCTAGATTGTAAAGGTTTTGTTATACATAATGGATAGTTGTAGAGTCTATTACATTATTTTTTAAAGTTATTAGTTGATCATGTTTATATTTTTGAATATATAATTTTTGCAATATAGACACTATCTTTTCTATGGTACTCATGATTGTATTTCATGTTCAATTTTATCAAAAGTCCTATGTTAACCATCATGGAAACAATATCTAGATCTGTCACATAAAAGATTACCACAACTAAAGGAAGTGTGTGTAAAATGTTAAATATAAAATACTCTAAGTAGTTTTAAAATCCAGTTTAATACTTTAGGTTTTGACTTGTTTGCTATCAGTCAAAATTCAAATCTAAATAGTAGTTCTAATATATAGATTCAAACATTACAATGCCATGCTCAAATTCTGAAATATTTTAATTATCATTAACTTCTACAAGATGATATTGGATTAAAAATGAGAATTATTTTATTGCACTAAACCCAAGCAAATGGATATAAAAATCCCTATCTTGTTTGTAAATATAGTACTCAAATATTTTAGAAATGCCAAATGAAAAATTAATTGCATTGCAAGCTGGCTATTAATATATTATCACACCTACATGTGTATAAATATGGGGAACTTTTTTTTCCCATACAAGGCATAAAGTGAGTGTTCAATAAAACATCAACATTTCTAAAAAGAAACAGTAACTCTCTCTCTTCCCATTTCTCTACCTCATTAAATAGCTCACACTTTCTCACTTCCTCAAACCATATACACAAAATAACTAAAGTGTAAGTGACATTTACTTCCTTATAATTTACGTTATATTTCATGTATATAGTTTTAGGATGTTTATAATGCAAATTCTAGATTTTAGAGGATCTTATAATACCTCAAACTTTATCAAAATACAATAATCAACATGCTCTTATCATCTTCCAATTTTCTTAGGGTAGTTGTAACTATTTAAAAGTGTCATTAAGCCTCTCCTTATAAATATGACTTATTCTTATGCAAGAGACAAAAAAATGGTATGAGTAAAACCCCCAATATCACAATCAAGAACTAAGATCCATACATTCCTTAAAATAATCCTCTAATTGAGGAAGATAATCAAGATCCATCATCAAAACTACCTTTGTACCTCTCTCTTTTTGTATCTCTATCTTCCTCTATCTAGTTCTCCCTTTACCTAAATATCTTCATCTCTACTTCTACCTTCCACTTAACTACCTTTGTACCTCTCTCTTTTTGTATCTCTATCTTCCTCTATCTAGTTCTCCCTTTACCTAAATATCTTCATCTCTACTTCTACCTTCCACTTAACTACCTTTGTACCTCTCTCTTTTTGTATCTCTATCTTCCTCTATCTAGTTCTCCCTTTACCTAAATATCTTCATCTCTACTTCTACCTTCCACTTTTCATCTCTATCTCTAGATACGTTTTCCTTTCTACCCATCCCTCTCTCGCCCCTCTTCCTAGACCTTTATATCTATATCTCTACTTGTCTCTTTTTATATCTCCATGTTTTTTCTTCTATCTTTTCCTCTATGTATCTTTATATCATTATCTCGCATATCTCTCTTCACTTATATGTCTCCATTTCTCCACCTCTCCCTCTCTCTCAACATATCTCTCTACATTTTTGCTTCTCCCTCTATTTTACCCAAGTTATATATAGCTCTAGATATCTCTCCCTCTCTTTCCCTTTCTCCCTATAACTCCTTCTTTCTATATATCCTCATTTTTCTCTCCTCTTTATTTTTATCCCTTAGCGACATGAGTGGGAGAGGTTAGCCCTCCCACGCCCACACATCAAGACCCAATATCCAAGAACAACTAATACAAAAACATCTGAATCAAAAAGAAAATTAAGATCCATTATTAGTGGGGAGAGAGATAGAGAGCCCAATAGAGATCAAGATGTACATGAAGATGGAGATAGAGACTCGGGAGATGACGAGATAAATAGAAAGGAGGGATAGTGAGATATCAAAGAGATAAAAATATAGACATGGAGAGATAGAAAGATAAACACTGACATATGGAGAGATATAGGGGTAAAGAGACATGGACAAATAAAGAGATGTAGATAGAAAGAGGTAAATATAGAAGAATAAATATATTGAGATAGAGAGGAAAATAGAGATATAGATATGAAGATATAGGTGGTGAGAGATGAAGATAGAAATAGAGATAAGGATAGAGGGAGAAGAAAAGGGAGAGATAAAGATAGAGCGAGATAAAGGGGAAGCTATAGAGAGATATAGAGGGAGAGGGAGAGATAGAGAAAATGAGAGAGATGGGTAGAGAGTGAGAGAAAGAAGAGGGATGATAAATATATATATATATATATATATATATATATAGAGAGAGAGAGAGAGAGAGAGAGAAGGGTTTACACACACACACATATATATGTATGTATGTATGTATAGTCATATGAAAAAAATGTTACAATACAATGTCAAAATGGTCCCAAGAATATTCCTATGAAATCTTTACATGATACACATCCATGTGCACTAGACATAATAAATAAATACTAGCACTTGCACTTATAGGAGATTCAAGGGACACGTTGATAGGATATTAAATGTAAAATATAAATATATTTTTATATTACATAATTAGTTATATTATTCATTACTAAAACATAGGTGTTATTTTCTTTCTCTTTTGGTAGTATAGATTCATCTCTTATAATTATTGGTAATGAAGATTTTTTCATAATTAAAGATATCAATGAGAAGGTTTAAAATAGAAAACAAAAGTTGTAACACCTTAAATCAATGAAATTTTCAATAAGACTAAACATAACACTTGTAAATTTTAGTGCAAGGACAAATCCACAAATGGTGCATCTAGTTCATTTTTTGTATGATTTAAAGTCAGAGATACACCTTATACAATTCATGTAGCGAAAACTACTAAGCATAACACGAAGACTATTAAGCTTAACTAACTAGCATGTGTGGTTTGTTACCATAGAATATCCAACAAATTGAAGTGTTAGGCCATTTAAGAATTTCCACCAAAAATTATTTCATTGAACAAAGAAACTCATCTAATTATGAATTGGTGAGGTCACAAAAGGGGACCTCATCTCTATTTAGACATTCAAGAACAACAACACAACATAACCATGACAATATAATATTGGCGACTTTAAGTTAATTTATGATTTGACATTAAAAAACTTATTTAACTTATGAAAGTTAGTTTATTAAAATTTATTACTAAAATTATTAAGCTATTTAGTTTATCAAAGTTATTTTAATTCATTGAAATTAATTTATTTAAATGTATTAAATTTCATATTAAATTATCAATGTTTAATTATTAATATTAAATTATTTTAAGTTAAATTATTAATGTTAGTTATTCATTTATTAAATTATTAAAGTTTGAATTATTAAATTATTAATGTTAAAATATTAATATCAAATTAAGTTAAATTATTAATGTTAGTTATTAATGTATTAAATTATTAAAGTTTGAATTATTAATGTTAAAATATTAATATCAAATTATTAAAATTATTAATTTATTATTTATTATAGTTATTAATTTATTAAATTTATTTATTAACTTAATTAATTCATTTATCTTATAACATTTATTAATGATGAATTGTTAAAGTTATTAATGTTATATTATTCATTTATTAAATTATTAAAATAACTAATTTATTACATAATTAAATTATTAATATATGAAATTTATTAATGTCAAAATTATTAATATTAAATTATTAATGTTAAGTTATTAATGTGGATACCTATGATTAGTCAATAGGCTATTCTCTGGGGGAGAGAGACGCAGCTAATGTTATATTCACATGTCGTATTATATGGCATTCCTGAAAATCAATATCTACGAATATAACATTTTGGAACCAAAATAGCTATAGCTGTAGGGAAGCTCCCACCGGAAATGTCTCTCATGCGGGTAAATTGTTCCCGCCGGGAACTCTTATTCGCCAGAAAATCGTTCTGTCTCACGCCGCAAATTGTTTCACGTGGGCAAGGTTGTCGGAAAGTTTTAAGGCTAGTTAAAATCATCCGTCAGCACAACCATTGAATCGTAAAAGGACACAGAGCAAGACTGAAACGAAACCTGCATTTTTTACCGAACAAGCACCACCTCCAATCTGAATCCGTGACATGACAAATTCATTAATAATGATATAAATGCTTGATCATTTAAAGCCAGTTATGGAGATTTGTCTAACAAAGTATGGATTATGATTACAGACGTTGACAATATGCAAAATGAACTCCATATGTCTTCTAAACTTGATGAATTCAAACGATATCAATTGCAAACATTACATCACATAAACCAAAAGCTGGGATGCTGGATGTTTGCTTACAAATGGGCCGAGATATTTAGGCCCAAATTGCAAAAATTAAATACTCAACTCTTGAGAAACTGTCTGCAATTTCTCAAACACCAAGCAGAGCAATTTCTTAATGGTGTTTCAATTGATGAAGTTAGGATATTTGATGCACAAATGGAGACAAGGTATACATTACATAACAATTTTATAAATCAAGTAGAAATATTGGAAAGCGTTGTAAAAGAGTTGCCCTTCATAAGTATTTCAGCTTATCATGATGTTGGTTCATGCCCAATATGCACTGATAATTTTGTATTGGGAGAAGAGGCGATTGACATGCCTTGCCATCCCACTCACATATTCCACTCTACCTGAATTCAACCATGGCTGCAGGAGCACTACACTTATGCCACCTGCAGGATGTAAAATTGGTCGAGACAAGTCAAAAATTTAGGTATAAGAGTAAAGTGCATTTATATCTTCAAATTAAAGTTTATTAAACTATCAGATTGTTATTTTTGTATCCAGATTGTATTCAGTTTATAAACATAAAATTTAGTTCAACTGAGTTGGGGGTTGGGTTTATTGTGAATTTTTATTTATTTGAAATACAATAAATTTTAACTTAAACAAATTAATTCAAATTTATTTTTTTTTGTTTCAAATTATTTAAATATTATGATTATTACATTTTTAACAGATCTAAGCAATTGAGTATGTTGAAATTAATGTGTCAATCTATATATTACTAGCTTATATATATTAATATTATATATATAATACGCCTAGAGATATCTATATATATTAGGGTTACTAAGTGGAAGAACCAAGGTACAAAGAATGACTAACAAACATTGAAAAGTTCATAAATAGATTTATGTTATTCTATAGATTGTATATGTTTAAGATTTAATTTGTAATTTTGAACAAAAAGAATTATGCTAAATGATTGAAACAATTTGAAATAATTTAATTATAAATTAAGCTATAAAAATACATAATATTTAATTGTAAGAAAAATACTTAAATTTATTTAGGTTTTATATTTATAATAATATTTTAAAAGAGAGTATATGGCTACAAAGTAATGCAATAAAAATTACAAAATTGCATTTAGAGAGATATTCATAACAATAAATTTAAATAGATTATCAATAAAATTTATGCATATAGCATATATTATTAACTTAATAATATATCATTATTTTATATGCTTTTTATTGAATATATTAGAATGCTTTTTCAAATTTTAATTAATGAATTAAAAAAATTATATAAAAATACATTTTATACACATTTTATTTAAAGATAAATATGATTTTAAGTAGAATGATCAGATAATGAATTATATTGTTCTCAAAAGCAAAAGTAAAAATTACATACACAAAGAACTAAAATTTAAAATTTAAAATATAAATTAAAAAATTTGATGCCAATAAATTATTATTTTAAGTAGAATGATCACATAATGAAATATATTATTTTAAGTTGATGTGAATATTTCTTCTTTGTTTTTGGTATTGTTCCTTTGAAAATAAGCTAGGGAGTTGATGGCATAATAGTAAAATATATTCTAAATAGCATATTGGGGAATACAAATCAGAATGTAAAAAAATTCATTGATATTAAAATCTAAAAATCTAAATAATAATAAATAAAAATTAATTATAAAGACTAAATTGTGCAAAATATAATATAAAATATCTTTACAATATATGAAAACCACTTGAGAAATAGATTACATTAAATAGGTTTGATTTTTTTTTTTTGACTTGTAAATAGAAATTTGGTTTTTGCTAAGGCTTAGATAAAATGAATGATTACAATAAATGTAAGCTTCACTTAGTCTTAGGAACATCAATATTTCACAAATAGATATTGTTGATCACATAATAGTAAAATATATTCTAAATAGTATATTGTGGAGAATGAGGGTAGGGTTAGCGTTAAGGTTAGGTTAAGTCATGATTAGGGTTACCATTATGATAAAGCATGGAGTTAGGGTTACAGTTAGAGTTGAGTTAGGGTTAGAGTAGAGTAAGGGTTAGGATTAGTACTCAAGTTCAATTTAGGTTGGAGTTAGTATTACAATTCAAATTATAGTTAGAGTTAGAGTTGAAATCATTGTTAGAGGTAGGATTAGGCTTCAATTAGTATTAGGATTAGAGTTGATAAAATTAATCTAAAAATGATAAAGAGGAAGAAGAAAATGATGTCAAATTACACAACACCTACAAGAATAATGTTATAGTAGTGTTGGTGTGCTCACATGGAGGAACCAATAGCAAAGGGAATAAAAATAATAAAATATAATATGGGTAATGTGGAAAAATTCTTGATGCATCAATATATAATTATCAACATGCAACCAAGGGTTTTTTCATTGCCAAATTTGAATATGCAGAGGATAGATCGAAAATCTTAGGTATTAATCCTTTCAGCTGGGAACACATTTATTTTGATGGTTAAACCCTGGTTCCTGGATTTTAACCCATCTACTGATTCATTTAATGAGATTCCTATTTGGGTTAGGCTCCCTAACCTTCCTCTTCATCTATGGATGGACTCTCTGCTAGAGGAAGTGGGGGAGGCTTTAGGTGAATTCCTAATGATTGATAAGGATTCTTTCCAAATTCATCACTCTACTTATGTTCGGATTTTGGTTAACATTGATGTCTCTAAAGGGCTCCCAGCTGAGTTAGAAATTGAATCTTCCTTGGGATCTTGGGTCCAACCGCTCGACTTTGAAGGTATCCCCTTTAGATGTCGAAAGTGCTTCCAGACTGGACATGTTGCTGCAAGGTGTGAAACAGATAAAAAGAAAAAAAGATCTGCTACTTGGTGGAAGGGTGCATCCTCTGAACACTATTTTGTTAAAAAGAAAAGCTTCTCCCAGGTGGTGGTGCAGGTTCCTCAGGGCGATGAGCCTCTGGTTGCTGCCTTTGTTCCTCAGGAACGTGTGGATGCTTGCGGTGGCATCCCGACTGATCGTTTGAAAAATGTTGGAACTTCTCCTTTAATGGATGACTCTCCCGCGTCCCAGATTGTTGTTGGATCTTCTGCTGGCCTTGCCTCTCTGGATGTTGGCTCTGTTCCTCCTGATGATGGGAGGTCCTCTATTCTGGATCCATCCTCTTGGCAAAAGGTTGCTGCTAGGGTTGAGGAGGGATGGATTACTGTTAAAAGTAAAAAATCTAAATTGTCCCAGTCCTCTTTCGATATGACCCTTCGATCCCACAAGGGTAGGACAAATTCTTGATCCTTCCTGGTTGGGTTAGGGTCGCTTTTGCAGCCTATTGGTTTTTGGTGGGGGTATTTGTTGTTCCCCTTCTTTTGATTGGTTGTGCCGAGTCTCTTTTGTGTTCTATTTCTTTGAGTGGACTTTCAAGTTTATCTTTCGGTTCGGGTTGCAGGTCCTTCTAAAACCTGTCTTGTAAAGGGTTTCTGGTCCCTTAAAAACTTGTTTTTCCTTAATAAAAAACATGCAACCTACATACATGATATCAAGTTTCACGATGTGAGTAGTAGCTAAGATTAAAAACTATCGAGGGTGGTTAGACCTACATAAAATTAAAAAATAGTGAAAGTTGCAAATCAACTAAATAATTTTTACTATAAATAATATTTATTAAAATAATAATGTTAGATTTTGCAAGGACCTAACAATAAGAATTATTGGTTAAGATTAAAATAATTACAACTGGTGCTAGAGTTACAATAAGGTTTAGGGTTAGGGTTAGGGTTAGGGTTGCCTTAATCCTAATTGTAATCCTAACTCTAATTGTAACTCTAAACTAATTCAAACTTTGTTTGATGCAGGTATAACAAAATCTATTTTCTTGTTTCTTAATGCTATTATCTTTTAAGGATCTTTTGTAAAGGATTTCGGGATTCCTTCGAAACCTGTTTTTCCCGTAATAAAAAACACAATAAATTTTATAGAATATATACAAGTAGATTTACATTTAATCAAATTATAATTTATAGAAATGCATAACATATATATACAATATTTGCAAACTTGTAGGTGAATGAATTTTCAAATCAGAATTTTTATGTAGATTTAGAATGATCTATACAATCAATTTTTAAAAATAGACAACTTAAGAGTTTCTGATTTTTGTTTTGGGAGGAGACTAAATCTTGTCCAATATACTTGAATTATTGCAAGTTATGTATATTTAGTTTGCTGTAGTAATTTGGATAGATTCAATTTGATGTTGTTGCCTTCTTTAAATGCATGTCTATGTGTGTATGAGATTCCTTTCTTTTTCATCGAATCTGGTTCTCTAATTACTGATTTATTTTAATGGTTTGTGGAAAATTTGTGTTGTAATCAATTTTTGTGTTGTGGTTGTAAAATCTAAACTCATATTAATTTCCTCTTGCATAATCATTAATACAAAACACCTAAGAAACGCGTGTTAAGTGTATGGGCTTTGTTATCTTCATTTATTGTTTCCTAGGGGGTGAATTCAAAAGATAGAATTAAATGTAATGTATATGTGCAAAGTAAAGCCCGTATATCATAATAGAATAGACTACAAGTATAAGTAAGAAGGGAGAGATAGGATAAGAAGAAGATTAGAAAAAGAAAAAAAAAAATACATTTGATATTGTACTGAAGTAAAGAGAATTCACATATCTGTATACAACTCTCAAGCTATGAACAAGATTAGAAACAAATTCCTACAAGAGAGAAATTGCTTACGTTAAATTTGCTACAATGCTTCTAAATTTCCGCTAACTACAGTAAATAGGAGAATGGATGCGGCTTCCCTACGGACTCCCACTTGTTGAGCACATCTGTGATATTTCTCACTGTATATTTACTTGCTTCATACAGGTAATCTAGGCTATAGACATCGAGTAAAGCATAATATAAGTAGCAGTATTGTCACATATTGTAATTAGAATTGTTGTGATAGACTTGATATAAATTACTATCAACATAATCATTGCACCTCATTCAAGTGCAAGCGCTAGTTTTTAGTTTGTGCTATATTCAAATGGCTACAATTTTTAATAAAAGTAATGCAAAGGATGCACTCTATATTTGTAGCATCGTTAATGTCATGTTTTTTTTGCTGAAGAAATTGGCAATCGGCATCAAAAAAATTGATGATTGTAAATAGTTTAACGACCAAAAAATGGTCGGTTGCACCAATCATGTCATGGCAACGCATGCAGCCATGTTCAACTTGGTTGTTTGGGATCAAGAGATTATGACTCAAGCCAAACATTCTACCAGGTTGTTCAAATCTAAGGAAGATGGAGCATATTGGCCAAGGCATAAAACTTCGTTACATAGTGCAGTTAAATTAGAGTCCTAAAACCAGCAAAATCATATATTATTACATTTTTAAGGCAATCTCATTCACTTTTATCATTACCAGGGTCGAATTGGATCTCACTCTTCCCTTTTGTTCCCGCACTCTTCTATCTTTTTACCTCTTTTCTCTCTTTGCTTTCTCTTTTTTATCATTACCAGACACGAATAAGATCTCTCTCTCTTCCCTTCTGTTCCCATGCTCCTCTATTTTTTACCTCCTTTCTCTCTTTTCTCTCCTCCCTATTTTCCTCAGCTTCCTCCTCTAGTTCTTTGGATCGTCCCTGCGCAATGCTCCTTGCTTTCTTCTTCAAAGCTTACAAATTATACGACCACTTTTAAAATTAGCATATTTAAAAAGATAGTTAGGGTTAAAATTAGCGACAACATCTCAATATTGTATTTGTAGTATCAAGGTACAATATGCATGTGTACTCAAAGATGTAGTACAAAAGAAGGTCCATTGTTTAATCATTAAATGACAAAAGTAGTTAAATTTTTTGTTTTAGTTAAAGTTGTCTCTCTATGTATCACTTCCTACATTTTTGCCTCTCTCACCCTCTCTTTGCCTTTTTATATGTTTATCTCTTCCATATCTATGTATAGCTATCTCCTCTCTTTATCTCTCTCCCTTCTCTCCAACCCCCCCCCCTTTCCATATTTTTGCCAATCTCTCCCTCTCTTTACCTCTTTATATGTTTATCTCTTCCATATCTATGTATACCTATCTCATCTCTCCCTTCATAATTTACCAATTGACTTCATATATTGCACAAATATATGCAACAAATAGACCAAAAAATTTCATCTTCAACTTTCCATACCTCTTTGACGTACCCATTGCACACCAAGGTGCAATTGCTAGTTTTAATTTAAAATCATTTAAATGTCTAACAGAAATAGTGAGCTTTTACATAGCCCTATAATATTAAAATGAACAAAGCATAATTGAATGACGGCATTGTCATCATTAGCTGTTTCCGTGCATGACATTTGTATAACAAAAAGAACATGCATCATGATACTTGATGTCACAAGACAACTGGAGTAATACAAACAGACATTTTCATTTGACTTGAATCCACTTGACTACAAATAATTTAAAACACTGAACCAAATAAATAGAACAGATAGGTGTTAAATACATCCAATAGCGTTATCCAACGATGCATTTTATAAACAAGACGGTTGGAGTAATGGAAACAGAAATTTTCATGTGACTTGAATCCACTTGATTACAAATAATTTACAACAATCAATTAAATAAATAGATCAGATAGGTGTTGATAAAATATAATAGCATTATCCAACGATGCATTTTGTTAATAGCACGTGTCAAATTTTACAAATAATCCATATGAATGGACACTTCATATCTGTGGGGAAACCCCTGCTAGAACATTCACAATTTTGCAGGCACCGTTAGCAAGCTATTTCTTGATGGAATATTCAAAGCCTGTGCATTAATGGGATGTCTGAATGATATTCAAGATATCTAGACGTATTTCCAGTTTTCTTCCAGCGGTTACTGCTATTCATTGTGTGGTCGTTCTTCCTTTTTGACTTTCCCAGTGTCTTGTCTCTGTGAGGGTCCCCTTGTTAAGTCAGGCCTTCCCTCAATTCCAACCCGTCTCAAATGCAGCTGGGCAAATTTTCAAAAGCTCCATTGAGTTTTAACTGAGAAGTGGTTCATTATGTAAGCCACATGATTTGTGACTTATTCCTTCAATAAATTTTGAAAGTAGTATTTAATAACAATTTTTCAAAACAAAAATGTTCTTAAATTTCAGAAATACTCTCAAAAATATTGGGCACCACACTACTAATAACTCGTCTCCTTTAATGTGACTTTTTTAAGTTGCATAGCACAGAAAATGAAATAACCAAGATTTGCCTTTTTTAAATAGAGGTGTTCAATATATTTAAATTCCTTTCTAGTGAAAAAGTATTTGACGATGCATATCCTGCTAGAAATGGAACCTTCACAACACTAAATGTGTTAATTTTGTTTTCCAGAAGTAAAATGAAATGACTTCTTTGAGTTGAATAAGACAGAAAATGAAATAACCAAGATTTGCCTTTTTTAAATAGAGGTGTTCAATATATTTAAATTACTATCTAGTGAAAAAGTATTTGACGATCCATATCCTGCTAGAAATGGAACCTTCACAGCACTAAATGTGTTAATTTTGTTTTCCAGAAGTAAAATTTCATAAACAATATTTGTTTACATAGTAAAACATGAGTTACCCCTGAAACCCAGAAGTTTTGCAGATTTTAACATCGCAAGATGTCCTCTTTCTTATAATATGAGATTGATGTTTGATGATTATCTCGACAGCGGAGAGAGCGATTTCAAGAACGGTAAAGATAAATTGGACAAATGACACAAAAATTTACGTAACCTCAACCTAGAAGAGATGAATGCCCTTGTGGGAGTGTCTATGCTATTGACAAATTTGCTCTATTGCTAATCCTGTCTATTTATCAACTCCTGCTTAAGATTTTAGCTCAAATTCAGAAGTCCCCTATTGAAAAAACTCTCCCTTTACAGGACTCTCACGACCTGTATGTGTCAACATGAAACAGAGCTCCAGCAACTCAACATTCTGATGAACACCATGAAGTATGGATACCATCTTTGTAGACTTTTACCTCTAGTTTGAATCTGAGTTTTATCTTCATGGGTTATCAATCAACCTCCATTTTGGTTACGAACTTTTCCTCCTATGGATTATGGATCAACATTATCCTGAGAATTAAGCTTTTGTAACTTTTCTCTGTGTTTAGTCTTCTCTGTCTGTTCAATAGAGATTTACTGGACTAGAAATGATTACCGTCTCTCAATATTCTGCAGGTTATTTACCATGATGCATGAAAAGACAGGTCTTTACACACGTACACCTGTGAGCATTAATAATTTATTAATTATTTTTTAATGTCAAGCTTAAACTTTGTTGTGAGAGTCGGATGTATTCTCCTATAAAACAGCATGCCTGAGACATTGACATACCTAACACCATATAAAAAGTATATGTTGACGTAAGGAGAAACCAGCCAAAAGGTAATACTTGGGGTGACAGTAGATGATATGGAAAAGTACGTTATTAAAATGGAAGGCCTGCAAATGGGGACAGACGGGACGGAGCAAGTGGGAATTTTTCGGTGCAAAACCAAGAAATGTAGGGAAAACATGGACGCCGCCAATGGGTTATATTCCCAACGGAAATAGCAGCAGTAACTATTGAAAACACATTGTGTTTGAAAGCTCTACATGACTTAAAAAACACTTCGTGTTTTGGAGATGTCTTCTGCTCGTGAAATTGAAAGCGTGGAATCAAAGGGGGAGAGTAAAGAAGCAGAATTCTTGAAAAAGGTGTGTAAAAATTGGTAGCCATGTGTATTTTTTGGTTGGTTTATCAGTTCTGTAGGGTTGAAAAACAAGAAACGGATAAATGAAGAGGGTTGTGTTGATGTGTTTTTTATGCACACACGAACACAGAAAAAACTACCAAGGTATCTTATCCTCTCTTGAACAAAGTCTCTCATATGCTAAGCTTTGCGATCAAATGAGACAACTCCAAGGTTACGAAATGTCAGGTCTTGACATGTGGATAAGTTTAGTGGTTTGATGTGATAATGTTGGAATCACAAGGGGACTTACGTTGTACATGAATGCTCAATCTTATCATGGATCAGGATAAGTATGCCGATAACTTAGGATTTGGCAATGAAGCTCCGGACTTGATTCTTACTAAAAAATGAGCAAAAGGAATAGGGTTCAGGAAATCTATTTTAAGCCTAGGAATGTAGGAAATGATGAATAAATCTAGTGGAATCAAACTAGGCAAGGTCTCACAAACAGGCATTGACACAATCTTAGTGCAATCATCTAAGGTATACTTAAAGATTTTCAGGCTATCACCATCAAACATTGACACCATCCAAGTTGATGCTTGTCAAGGGACATAATAGTTGAAGTTATGCTTACTCAAATTTCCAGTTGACCACACAAGGCGCACTTACCAGCGGCAAGAGGCTAGTGGTATGGATTAAGGATTCCACACAAATATATTCAACAAATCTTTCACTCAATCTAACATACATGAAAATAAATTCTAATCTAACGTGAAGGAATTGAGAACCATGAATGCAAAGACAACATTTGAAGAGCAAAATCACCAACAATTGAACAATGATTATGATTCAAATAGCTGCAGCATATACCAACAATTCTACAAAAACTCTCCTTTAAAATGAGAGACAATGAGGTTTATATAGAGCCTCAAAAGAAATGAATGGCTCAGATTGATTCAAGATCAACGGCCAAGATTACAAGATAAAACCCTAATTAGGGTTTGTACAACCACCATTACATTGGCCACTAAGAAACGAGGGTAGGTAAGATAAATAATATTTGATGTAGCGCCATGTGTCACCTATTTCCTCCTAGAATGAATGTTGACTCGGTACCCTTTGATTGAACGAGTGGTGACTAGGATGCCACCTCAGCTTGCCTTATACACTTAACCAATTTGCCTTGTACATTCTTCATCTTCACAATGTTTGGAATCCCTTATGATACTTACATTCCATCCTTATGTTAAGGAATTCCATGAATTGTTCCCTCCTTATGTTTGGAAAATTTCCCAATCTTGGAATCCTGAAATATTTCCTTCCTTAGCACTCTTTGATGTTGGAATTCCTTGATGTAGTTCTGGATTTCTTGGTGTAAAATCCTTTGTGTCCATTTCTTGAACTTACTTTCCTTCATTTGTTCACCATCAAAGTGAAGTCTTCTTCATGATTGATCTAGTCCTCATCTTAACCTTCTGGAATCTCTATCCGGAAATCCCCATCCAATCTTTGAAGTATTGATCTTCCTTATCCTCATTGCATGCATCCTCCTTCACCTCAAGCCCTGATCATCGTACTTCCTTTCCTCATAACAATCCTGCAAAACAAACAAGCATTGAATCAAACACCATTGTGATAAACTTGATTTCAACCTTTGTGGGAAATCCATCCACATATGGACTGATCATTCCTCAAAACCATCAGCATTATCCTTGTCCATTCTTCACTTGGTGGAAATTTGATGCCTATCTGGACAACTTCCTTCCTTTGTAATTCCGCCCTGTAGTGGAAATCCGACCCTCATCCAGACTCACTGTCCTTGAAAATCTTGTGTTGACTAGATCACCATTCCATGGAGTGGAAATCCGGACACCATCAGGACTTTGTTCCTCACATTTGTCCCAACATGTGATAGGTAGCCTTAGAAAATTGTAACACCAACTTTGGAAAATATGAAGGTTCGGATTGAAATCTGGAAAATTCTCCTCAAGAAAACCTGATTTTCAGACTTGGGATAAGTCTTATCACAATTGCTAAGTCTGAAGACACCCATGTAAACTCAAAAAATCAAGTACTTGGAGCCCAAAAATGAATGTCCAGGTCTGAAAAATATCACTTGGAGGTCTGAAAACACTTAGAAAGTGACTGATTTTTTATATCAAAGTTGTAATAAAAGTCTGATTTTCTGAGGACAAAGTCTAAATATGCCCTCCAATGCCTGAAAATACTCAGAAAATGGTGTATTGAAGTCTGATTTTTTGATTCTTAAGTCTGAAAACACCCTCTGAAAGTCTGAAAATGGCTCCAAAAAGTTTGAAGACACTCTAAAAATGATGAATATCAATGGCTAGAAGTGGTCACAGCCATGTCACATGCTTGCATTTGAATTATTTTGACCTTCAAAACTCAGAAATGGTCACATCTGGGCACAACTATGTGGCTGGAAATGAAGTTTCAGTATGAAGACAACCTGGTCTACTCAAAAAAATGTCAAAAATGGTGCCCGGAAGTATACCACAATTCTGAAAATGCTTGGAAAAGTATGTGGAAAAGTCTGATTTTTAGTTCTTAAAGTCTGAAGACACCCTTCCAAGGTCCAACAATGGTTGCCCAATGTCTGAAGACAACCTGCAACTTCCATAAATCAGTCATTTAAACTTGTCGCAGTCATAGGAAACACCTGTATTTGATGGATTTCACCTTCCGCAAGTGAAGTTTGTCAAATTTGGGCACAAACAAAGGGCTGGTAAAAAATATCTAAGTCTGAAGACAAATCTGAAAATGGAGTTTCAGACTTAGATCAGCAATGGAAGCTCCACCAAATGCCCAAAAAACTCATAAGAAATGACGCCCAAGTAAAATTTTCCAAGTTGGCAAGTGATTGGAAATGAAAATCAATCTAAAGACAACCTGCAACCATGGAGTATCAGACTGTAACAACAATGGCAGCCCTTGAAAATGCACTGCAAAATCCTCCAAACAACCCTTAACCAAAATCGCCTTAGTGTGGATGACCTGGGCAATGAAGAATAATTCTGAAAATGTGTTCCCAGCCAACAATGGAGGTCAAATCACTCCTAGCAATGGCGCCCAGCAAGGTCTGAAAATAACGGCAGCCCCTTAACACTCAAAAATATCACCAAAATTCATCAAGATATGGAAGAATCAGCCTCCCAAATAAAATCTCCCAACTTCAGCCATGGCGCCACCTCCCAAATCTGAAAATCACTCTCAAAAACTTGCTCCAATGGCTGTTAAGAAATATCGTCTAGCTGGGAATAGGCAGAAAATGAACAACAAAACTAACTTTCAGCTCCAAATGTGTCAAGTAGACACTTCACCAAAATCACCCAGCTGGAGAAAATCACCCAAATCAGCAACTTAGCAATCAAACTCAGCAAATATAATGATATTTTAATGTTGGTCACCTCTCTTTAAACATGTTTTCACCTTGAGTTTTCATCACACAAGCAATGTGAGATAAAACGTTTGCACTTTTACACTTGTGTTTGAAAAATCAACTTGCCTAGGAAATAATATTTTTTAATTTTTTATAACATTGCAAGTCATCAAATAATTGTTTTTAATTTTTTAAATAATCATCAACACTTGTAAAAACAATTAAATTTGGGGTCAATTTATTTAAAATATTCCAAAATTTAGATCAAAATTAACCCTTGGGCGAATCGACTTGGGTATGGACGAGAATCTACACAAAAATCTGCACTAACTTATCACAAAACATCATGGTGGAAAATCGACCCAGGCATGGAATCATCCTCAACGTTGTCCGCACTATAGTCCACACTCCAGTCCGCACTCCTGGTGGAAAATCAATGGTAGTCTGGAAAATCCTAACACTTAGCCAAATTTTAGCACTTTCAGGGGAAAATCGACTTGGGTTGGGATTAAAAAATCCCTTTAAAAATCATTTAAGTGTCAAAAAATTTCCCACAAGGGAAAATCGATCCTAGCTTGGATAAAAATCCATGCAAAATTTCATCAAAATGCACATAAAACACTCCAGGGGAAAATCGATGGCAGTCTAGACTAAAAATCCACACCCCAAGCTCACTTTACAAGCAAAAAATACTCCCTGGTGGAAAATCGACCTCTATCTGGATGAAAATCTGGACTTGAGGGATAAAAATCCCAATAAAAACTCATTAAAAATCATTAAAATGCTCTTGGGGGAAATTCGTCCCATGTTGAGATAAAAATCCTGACAAAATTTCATCAAACTTGCACATAAAATAGGCCAAGGGAAAATCAACTTGGGCATGGATAAAGAATCCACACAAAAATTCACTTCATTTGCAAAAAATACTCCTTGGTGGAATTTCGACCTCAGTCTGGATGAAAATCCGGACTTAAAACTCATCAAAATGCTCTCAGTGGAAAATCGACTTGGGTATGGACTGAGAGTCTACACAAAAATGTGCACTAACTTATCACAAAACATCCTGGTGGAAAATCGACCCAGGCATGGGATCATCCTCAACGTTGTCCGCACTATAGTCCACACTCCAGTCCACACTCCTGGTGGAAAATCAATGGCAGTCTAGAAAAATCCTGACACTTAGCCAAATTTTAGCACTTTCAGGGGAAAATCGACTTGGGTTGGGATTAAAAAATCCCTTTAAAAATCATTAAAGTGTCAAAAAATTTCCCACAAGGGAAAATCGATCCTAGCTTGGATAAAAATCCATGCAAAATTTCATCAAAATGCACATAAAACACTCCAGGGGAAAATCGATGGCAGTCTAGACTAAAAATCCACACCCCAAGCTCACTTTACAAGCAAAAAATACCTGGTGGAAAATCGACCTCTATCTGGATGAAAATCTGGACTTAAAACTCATCAAAATGCTCTCAATGGAAAATCGACCTCTGTCTGGATGAAAATCCAGACTTGTCAAAAAACATCCTAGTGGAAAATCGACCCAGGCATGGAATCATCCTCAACGTTGTCCGCACTATAGTCCACACTCCAGTCCACACTCCTGGTGGAAATCGATGGCAGTCTGGAAAAATCCTAACACTTAGCCAAATTTTAGCACTTCTAGGGGAAAAACGACCCAAGCATGGATAAACAGTGGTGGAAAATCATAACCAGTATGGATTTCAGGGGAAACCCATGTTCAGTGTGGATTTTGAGTGGGGGAAAAAGGTGGGTAGTCTGGAATATGAGGGGAAAAGCACCTCTAGCATGGAATTTGACCTTCTAACCCTTGGAATATGGATTTCCCTTTGGAATTTGGCATTTTAACTACTCAAAATCACTTAGAAACTTCAAAATTTGACTGGACTCAGGCAAATTTTCCAAAATAATGAGCGAAACGCTAAGAAATTATCGAGATAAAGTGCGAAATCAACTTAAATAATACCTAGGAGCAAGAAAACAACTCCAAAAGGTCTGAAATACCTTGGCACTTTAAAATCACTGATATGCGTGTTTAAAACACGTTAACGCTCAAGAAGGTCAACACTTAGCAAGAATAAATCAAAACTCTAAGGCAACCCCTAGACTTAGGCAAAACTCAGGATCACTCTAACATTTTGACATTTTAAACACATGATCCTATTCAAAATTCAAAAACCCTCTCATCGGCAAAGGCAAACACTAGGAAACTAGGCAAAACTTCTACTCTAAAAAGAAAAAGTGGGGGGGTCCCCATTTGCAATGGGTTGATGAGTGAAGACATCACAACAGGTTGTAGGTGGAAAACATAGAGGGTATTGTTGTTGGAAGAGAATGCAAAAAATGGTTAATCATGTGATGGGCTACTGTAAAATTGAACCAAATCAGTTTCTTTTTATTTTTTCTCAGTTGGGAAGGGATTTAATTTTAAATTTGACAAATGAATTCCAGGGTTCAAAACATACTGGGTTTTGCAAGCAAGCAAGGGAGAAAGTAAACAAGTTATATTGAGTTGATGGGTCAGTGAAACAGTGAACTGAATCTAAAATTATACAGTTTTTTCCACAAAATCACTAGCACAAACTATATCTGTTTTTTTTCTCAAACATTGGTGGGCAAGGGTTTTTAAGTATGAAGGGACAAATGAAACAAGGTTGGAAATGCTAGTTCCAAAAAACAGTATATTTTAAACCTTCAAGTTGTTATTTTGAAAGTAAAATTGGAGAAATGGAATGCAGGTTGGTAAAGACGGAGGGTTTTGAAAGGTGGTGGGGCAGACAGTAAAGAATTGATACTCACATGATAGGTTAGTGAAATCGTCAACCAATTCTAATTTTTTTATACATTTCTCATTTGGGTAGGTTTTTAATTTAAAAAAGGATAAATTAAATAGTTATTGCAGAAAAATAGTATGTTTCTTAAAGCAAACTGGGGGTTTCCAAATATGGTATTTTTCATAACATGTACAAGATGGTATAGCCTATAACCTTCACAGTACATGCTTCAAATTGCAAATAATCCCTTGTACAGGAAATTGCACGCTTCAAATAGAAAATGTGTTTTGTAAGCTGTATTTCACAATCTACCAAATCCCTATGGTTGGTAAATTTGTATCTAAAGGTATTTATTTTTAATAGTAAGAGCAGCATTATTACTGTTAATTTGGAAATTGAATATACTTCTGCAAAGTACAGGTTAGAAAACACTATGTTTTGGGGACCCTCTAAATTGCAGTTTAGTAAACACTGTGTGCTCTGAAACCAGTAATTTTGTTAAACCAAATAAAGATGGTGTCATTTCAGATCCATATGTAGATAAGTATAGTTAATAATATCTTTGACAAACCTATATGTTATGGCATAGGGGTTTAACCGACATAGTAAATGCTGCCTCTTATAAGAAATTGCATGCATAGAAAAATTCGGAGTGTATTTAACATGCAAATCACAACCTACAGAACCCCCATGGATTGTAGCTTTGTATATGTACGCATGGTAGAAAAATGTGTCCTCTGCAATTTGTAACTTTATCAAATAGCAACAATTATTGGGAAATTGAATGTGTACGGTCACGAAACAGTGTGTTTTGAGTACCTTAGTAAGTGGACTTGTTATTCCTGCTATCTGTTTCTAGTCTTTTATCAGAGTAAGTTCTGTGGTTGGTGTTGTACAATTTATTTTTCTGGTTCAATCAACTGAAAAAAGAAAGATAAGTTTGTTTGAGGTTGAATTGCACAATCTACCAGCTCATATTGATCACCACTTAATGCTGAAGAGGTCAGGTGGAGTGCCAAGGGAACGCATAAAGCATGTGCACTTAAACCAGTGATTAAACTTCAAGCACCAAACACTTTTTGTCGGTAAAACTAAACACCATAGGCTAAGGTAAATGCCATCTTGTAGATCATGGCCTAGCTAGGGCATTTGGTACTTTTTCTTAACCTGATATGTAAAGCTCATTTTTGTAGTCCTTGAGTTTTCACATTTTTGGATCACGCGTTCCATTATAGGGGGTAACAGAATAGGCTAACACACACCACATTTGTAGTAAAAAAAATATAGGCATAAGTACAAAAGTATAGTGAAGACAAATTCTTGAGATAAAATTCTGCGAGTTTTTTCCATGAACGTTTTGGATCACACTCCATTAACCATCATTACGATGTAACGTCCCGGTAGAAAAAGTTTTGTATACATCAAACCCCAAGCACCCAAGTATGATAATTTCTTCTCAATTTGTAAATAAACATTTTATTTTATTAGATATTGTATTTAAAATTATGCTCAGAGAATTGTGACTTCTCTTCAGCATTGGCTGATAAGTTAACTTAAAATCTGCAGCGAATCACAATTGATTGGAATGTCCTTGAAAGGTCCCCAAAACTATAAACTAGTTATTACAGAAAATCTAATTGCCTATTTCTACAATGGAGGGGTTAAAAAACAGCATGTTTTGGGTGTTTTGATAAGCAGAAGTTAAATGATATGGTGTGTTTTGAAACCTTCAATTTCTTACATCCAAAAAACATGTCTTCTTATTTGAAAGAGGTTTATAGATGTATCAAAAGCAGTGTCTCTTCAAAAATTCTATATCTTGTCATACGTCAGTACCAGTAATTATACTTCATTTTCAACAATGGGATTGTAGTTTACATGCAAAACTGCAGGTCAAAATACAGCTTTTGTATTTTTTTGTGCAAAATGTGTTTTTTGTGGTCTTCCGAGGTACCATGAAAGAAATGGTTGGATTTGGAAACATTCCCCTTTAGGTAACAAAGGTATTTGTACTCGAACATAAATGTATTCTTCATTTTGCGTTGCTGCAGGGAAGCGATTTTGCTTTCAATGTAAGTCAACATGTAGATAGAAATACACTGTATTTTTTAACCTGTACAATCTTACCTCATCATTCATAGGACTTTATATTATTTTATGTGTCCTATATTGCTGAAATGTTGTTTCAGAATGTATCAACAGTTTTAATTTTAAACAAAGTATTATTCATTTGAGGTTGCTGGCATGATAGTAAGGATATTAATCTTAATTTATGTTTAACACTAAGGTTTGGGTTGACTTGTTAACCTTTCTAATCACATAACAAATTTAAACATGAATTGCAACCAAAGGTTCTCCAATAATTATTTGTTTTTCAAGATTGTGCAGTGCTAATTATATTTCAGTATGCGCATTACCATTTAGTGTATACAGAACGGTGCGGGTTCGAACAAAAATTGTGTTTGTCAACCTGGACTTATAAATGTGTCTTTTCCTACTCGTCCAAGGTAACGTCATATCAATTGTTGGCTTTCACAACCTTCCACTTCAGGTAGAATAGTTATGTTCAGTCGAAAAGAAATATATTGTTCACACAATGTTTCTGTTTGGATTTGTCGTTCCTATTAATGGATATGTCAAGTTCCAGGTTGAACTACACATTGATTTATTCATTGTGCACAATCTTAGTTGGTGTTGGAAATAAGCCACACCCGGACCGACGATGGACTTGCCCAAGAGGGGCCAGTAGCTCAGTAGTAGAGCACTCCAGCAGCGTATGGAAGGTCCTAGGTTCGAGTCCTAGCTGGTCCATGTCTCAACATGGTATCAGAGCCAGGTCCAGGCTAGGAGCCCCAAGCACACGAGAGGTGTGGCTTAAGGGGGGGTGTTGGTGTTGGAAATAAGCCACACCTGGACCGACGATGGACTAGTCCAAGAGGGGCCAGTAGCTCAGTGGTAGAGCACTCCAGCAGCGTATGGAAGGTCCTAGGTTCGAGTCCTAGCTGGTCCATGTCTCAACAATCTTACATCATCATTGATATGAGTTTTATTTGTATGCCTATGGTATATCAGTGGAAAAGTGTTTGAGAATTTGATCGATCCATTTAAACGTCTTATTCAGATTCAGGTTGTTGGCATGAATAAGGATATCATTGCTCATCCACAATTATCACTAAGCTTTCAGTTCACATATACTTTCTAGTCACATGGCAGGTATATATATATATGCATTGCAATTAACATGTCTTAAAAACTCATGTCTTCTCTTATGCTCGTACAGTAGTAATTATACTTTCAGTTAGCTGATTATGAATAAATTTTACATGCAACAGTGCACATTGAAAGACACTTTGTCCTTTTCAAGCTGCACCCGTAAGACATGTTTTTTCTGCTACTCTGAGTTTATGTGAAATGATCTCTTCACATAAAAAAGGTATGTCAACTCCAACAAAAAAGTATTCTTCACTTTATCTTGCTGCAGGGATGCTATTTTGTTTTTATCATATATGTCAACTTGCAGGTTCAAATACATTGTTTTTTAACTTGCACAAGCTTACAACTTTGCCATAAGGCTTACATTATTTGACTCTGCTATATAGCGTCCAATGTACTGTTTACTGATTTCATCAACACATTTAAACATTGTCTTATTCAGATTCACATTGTTGGCAGCCAGCAGGAATGGAAGGACAACATTGGTCATTCACATTTCTCCCTAAGGTTTCGGTCGACTTCACAACCTTTTAATCATGTAATACATTTATACATGCATTGCAACCAGCTTGTGTTTAAAGAAATTGTGTTCGATCATATTTCTGAACCAGTTATTAGAACCTTAGATTGTGCAATTCAATTTCAATTTACAAACAAAGGTGCAGGTTGAAATACACATTGCTTTTAACAACATGCACCTGTACTATTGTGTTTTTTTTGTGCTCATCAGGTGTTCCATGAAACGAATCATTCAATTTCAAAACCTTCCCCTTCATGTAAAAGAGGTATTTATACTCCAACATAAATTTATTACTCATTTTGGATAGCTACATGGACGTGATTTCATTTTCATTGTAAGCATCACCATGTAGGTTGAACTACACAATGCCTTTTTCAATCTGCACAATCTTACATTGTTGTTCATAGGATGTGCTTCATTTTTTTGCATCTCCTAAATCTATCAAATACTAATTCAATATTTTATCAATAGATGTATGCCACATGTTACTCAATCAGCTTCATTGCAGCAACAGAAGGATTTAATATGTCAATGGAATATTACTATGGTTTTGTTTGACTTCTTACCATTTGTTTTTTATATACGAGATTTATATGTGCACCACCATCAAATTGTCTTCCAATTTTGCGTATTTTTTCCATGCTTCTCTACAAGTAATTACATTTCATTTGTCACTTTTGGATTGAAGTATGTATACAAACTCGCAGGTTGAACTACACATTGTGTTTTTAAACATGCACAAGTACTTGTTAAGGAATATAGATCAGTGATAGAGAAAAACAATAGTCTTTTAATCTCAATGTATATCTGATATTTTACTTTCAGATTTTGTCAGTGTCTTTCAGATATTCTTTTGTAAGGATAATCTCAGATTTGATCTGAGAATACAATAATAGTAAGAACAGACTTCCAAAGTGATCGCTGATATGTATATATTGATTACTGATATAAATATTTGATTCTGTCAAATAATAACTGATTTAATTATCGACTGCTTGCTGTATAACGTAATTGCCACAGTTATTGATTATGTTAACAGCAAGCATCGATATCATTGGGCATATATATATATTGGTGAAGGGTTATGTCTACGTAGGGTCATGACCCCTACGTGGCTTTATGCCAGGTAGGGTCATGACCCTACGTAACCATAACATTTCACCATATATTAGTTATGCACCGATATATTTATTGTGCTTAACCATAAATATTCGACAATAGTAATATCGAACATGTCTTTGATAGTCATCGGATGATACAATGATAACAGTCATTAATCTGTCGTAGGGCAGTCAGCAATATGTTAATGCTACTTTCAGTCAATATATATATGTATGTGATTTTAATTGAAATGATAAATATATATTTCCATTCAAACACATATATATATATGTATTAGTTTACTTATAATATATTGCTTGCTTCAATCCAAATGAGGCTACATCCTTAACACTCCCTCTTAGCAAAAGAGGATTGAATTTCATAATTATGTTTAAGGAACAACATTCTAGATATATATTCATTTGGCATGAGCATATACATTCACTCAGTAATGCTTACTAGTGAAATACTTCATATCTCAGGGAGATGGATTATCTGATCTCCAGCACTCTGGGACAACAACTACATGAAGTCTATCAGATAACAACCTTGATAACAATTGTAAGATTGTCATTATCACAGATATTATGTTCTTCAACATATTAATTGTTGTCATTATCACAGGAGCAATAATAGCATGACATCCGGCACATTCTGGGACAGCAAATTAATGTAGTCAATCATGATATGATTGTTATCATAATCTCCGACATATTTCAGGACAACATTTAATGATAACAAATCAATAACTCAAATATAACAAATTCAGTATCAAGATTTCCGGCACATTCCGGGACAGCAACTTAATGTAGTCAATCTTGATAACAGATCAAGCTATTGTTGAGGTCGTCACCTTACAATAGAGATCTTACACATACATCACATGAAAGATCGTCACCTTTCATGACATAACACACAAATGCAATATTGCATCCAAAATATTCATGAATATATCAAATTACATATGACTGAGATTCAATATCAGAAATCTCAATTATAATTTAGTCATACCAAGTTTACCTCTAAAGTACTCCACTTTCAACTTTGCAAGAGGTTTGGTGAATATGTCAGCACTTTGCTCTTCAGTGCTGATGTAGGCCAATTTGATAACATCTTTGTCTACCATATCTCTATATGCTTGGATCGATTATGAAAAACTGGATTTACAGAAAGTTTGATGCAGCTTTGATTATCATAGTGAATCACAGTGGGGTTCAAAGGCTTCCCAAATAGTCCAACTAGCAATTTCCTTAACCACACTGCTTCACGAGCTCCCATGGAGGCAGCCATATATTCGGCTTTAGTGGAACTCTGAGCAACTGCTGATTGTTTTCTGCTAAACCAGGATATCATAGCTGATCCAAGACTGAAACAACACCCCGTTGTACTTTTATGATCAATGGAACTGCCTGCCCAGTCGGAATCAGAATTGAAGTTGTATCTCAACATTTTCATATTTCAGGCCAAATCCAATAGTACCATGCAAGTATCTCAGAATATGCTTAGCAGCCATTAGGTGAATCTTCTTAGGTTCACACATGAAATGACTTAACACATTAGTAGCATAACAAATATCAGGGCGAGTGTTTACCGGGTACATAAGAGAACCAATAATTTGTCTATAGTATGTAGGATTTGTAGGTTCTGAATCTACTACTTCACTTTTGAGCTTATGAAGATTTGTTTCCATTGGAGTGGATAGAGGTTTACAATCCATCATACCAAATTTGGTCAAGATATCAGTGGTGTATTTTCCTTGATTTAGGAAAATATAATTCTCTTTTTGCCATACTTCTAAACCAAGAAAATAGTGCAGAAGACCTAGATCCTTCATATAAAATTCAACCAAAAGATCTTGTTTGCATTTTGCAATAAGATGATCTTCTCCTGTTGTAATATCCCAGTTATTTTTTTTGGTTTTATAAGCCAATAATAATCATCCACAAACAGATAACCCGTTAAGGTTAGAAAGCATAAACTGAAAACTTGCTGGAAAATGCAACCCTTCCACTTTCTGATCACCAAGTGCCCAATGTGGGAAGGTGAGAGCATACAATGTTGAGAGGATCGTTAGCTTCAAATAATAGGAAACAATACAATGCTTGGGCGGCAAGCCAGCCCCTTCCGCTTATCCAGTGGGAATGCAAGAAACTTGGCGGTGAACCAGCCAAGAGAAACATACAAAGGCACAAATCACTCAACCGCGATATTTCAGCGAGAGGACTGAAATTACAAAACAATCTCAATTCAATCGCTTATGCAACAGGAGGACCATTACACTCAGACATCACTCAACAACTTATGCAGTGGGAGGACTGAATTACAATTTACTTGAAAATAGGCGGCAAGCCAGCCTCTTCCACTTTTCAGCGGGGTCAGAGTTGCAAACCAGAATTGGTTAGTAGTACTACTACTTAACCTTACAATAATCAAGATAATGTGTGAAGAGAGTAATGCTGAATATCCAAATAAGAAAATGAAATTTCTGCTAACACCAAAATCAGCAGGCAAGAATTGCAAAACCAACAGCCTATGAATTCACTAAAACGCTCTTAACTCTCTCATTACTCACCCAATTCACCCAAAATATGTTCTAAATAATTGCTATACCCGCTACAATGAAAACAAACCCAAGGAAAGCCATCGAAACACCCATATTTATTTTGCATGCTTCCCAATGCATTCACAAAACCCAACGCCTAACCTGGGACGTTCGATTTGCAATATAAAAATCCACACTCAAAATAAGATGCTAAAAACTTACAATATGCATCACCAGTGGTAGGAAGGAAGCATGAGCCAGTACCCAGAATGATGGAATCGCCTGGTCAAGAGGTGTGAGCAAAATACACTTTCAGTAGTCCCGCGACCAGCAACCAGAAACATTCCAATCCCAAATAGAACACTCCACAATCTACAACTCACTCACCAACGGCACTGGGAATACATGGACACAACTAGGTACTATCTTGCAAGTACGAAACTGAGACTTAGTTAGGAAGCCACACTTCGAAGCTCAGATTTTCGATCGCCAATTCGGCAGCATAACGATGCAAATTCATTTGATACCAAATGAGAAGCCCAACACTCTCATTTATAGATTTTAAGGGCTCAAATTCAAATTCACAATCCCTCCAAATCCAAATGCACATTCACTTCACATTATTTTGAAATTATATTTCATTTCTCCTTTCTCCAAATCGACCTTCTCATAGGAGCAAATATTCTTTATAAAAATGACAATAAAATCATAATGTGGCATCCAAGGTAGATAAGTGAAATATATTATAAAATTAACTTATTTCTCCATAAGGCGTCCATCTTGCCGTATTAATATTTCACTTTATAATGTATTTTTCCTCAACAATAAATCACCCAATATATAATTAAGGAAATGACTTATATATCAATATAACTTAAGCAACCCCTTTTAAATAAATCGTCCAACCTTTGCCTTAAGTTATAATTTAATTTAAAACACCATTTTTCATCAAATACTGAACCTGCCAAAACAAACTCCAAGGATATGGAGAAACAAGCTGAGAGAATTGCCCTGCCAGAAATAGTCACTGAACTAAGCTGAGGAACCCTTGCCAAGAATAGCACCAAAAAATGAGGGAAGACCAACTGCTCAAACTGACCTGTCAGAAATAGCCATCTGAACAAGCCTGCTGACATCCTACTAAAAATAGAACTGCTAAAAATAATACTTACTAAAAATAGCATACTGCTAAAAATAGTAAGTGTTTCCAAAGTGATTTTAACCACATTCTGAGCAATCGTCGTACTTACTAAAAATAGTAAGTCTGGAAAAAGTCACTTGATGCAGATGCATGTCGAACCATCCTGAAGCTCTCTGAAAACCCAAAAGGAATCCAAAATCCAAACTGTCAAACTCCCACATATAGCCCCTTAAAACACCAAAGAATCCTCCTAGAAAATAAGAAACCATAATTTCTGCCTCTGACTAGCCTACGGGCATCCGAACTAGGCTAACGGCCAACAGAACTAATCACTGCAGAGAAGGGGACATTACAATCCGCCCTTCCCAAAATTGCTTGTCCTCAAGCAATGCCACCACAATTCCAAAAAAATTTAAACTAATCCACACCCAAGCAAGTATGAGCCCAGGGTTCCATTTCTGTCTCAAGAAGAACCTACCACGCCAATGCTGCACCACTTTGATCACATCAGTGAAAACATTACTCCAAAATATTACCATCCATGATACTCAAACTGAAAATCCCTAAAGGACTGAAATCAATATCATGCAACATCTCATGCCCATAAGGCTCTAAGTAATCAATATCAACAGTGCCACTGTCTATCACAAGCTTGGGCGATAGAAAATAAGGTCTACTCAACTCACGATCAAACTCCACAACACATCTCCATATGGTATCTAACAAAGCTACGACTCTCAATGTGACATCTCCAAATCTTCTTGCAAGGAGGAAACCATTCCTTTGCAAGAGCTCAGCAAACTCATACTCATATCTGCACATGAATCTACTATGCCTCAATTGAATTATCCTGATACAACCATGGAGATTTCTGAAAACTCTTACAGTTCGCACTCTAAGCACCTCAAAAAGGTGAACCAAAGAAACCAAAGGTGAACTGTCCCAACCATAAGAAGAAGAAAGGGCATAAGGATAACCTCTAGTTAGAGCTTGAACACTTCCCATACACGGATACTGATTGCCCCAACTCGCCATACCTCTCACTTGAGACCACAAACCCGTCCTTCTAGGAGACTGTAAAGTTTGAAAAAGAGTGTACCAGTAGCCCACCAAGTCTGAAATGATTGTCTTGAGGTCTGATTTTAGGAAAATCAGCATCCAAGAAAATGAACAGCTACTGCAACACAGGAAATCGTCGTCCAAAACAACACATCTACTCATGTCCAAGGCTGGTAAACATCTCCAAGCAATCTCCAATTGAAAACCATTACTTGCATGACCAAAGAAATTGCACCAAATCCCCTGAATGAGAGAAAACCATAAAGTGAAGTGGCTAATCTGCAACCAACCAGCAAGCCCAAATCTGAAAATCTGATCCATTCTTTTCCAAAGAAGATGCCCAAGAGTATGCATTTGATCAATGCTCCAATTTTGAAACAATATCTCATGGTTGTGTTGTGATGTATTCACACATCGCCCCATTGCAAATGGGGACCCCTCCTTTTTGCTTTCTAGGGTTTGCTTTCTAGGTTTTTAGGGTTTGTCTATTAGCCTTTGCATGATGAGTGTTGTCAGGGGGATCGTTGGATAGAAGGCTCTACTTGAGCTAGGTTGAGTCAGTAGATGCTCCAAGTTAGGGTTTCTTTCAAGGTCTTTCTTAGGCTTAGTTTTGCTAGTGGTGTCCCGTTTGAGTTCCAGGAAGTCAATGAGTGGTTGAGCAATTTTGGCTAAGGCATGGAAGGAAATGTGTCTAGGATCATGTCCAAGGCAAAGATAAGTAAGTTTGAAGGAGAATCAAGCTTAAAACATGATTTTCACTCCTGACCCTTCCAAAGGGTCCAGGGTGAATTTCTCTACTAGACACTCCACCTCGAACCGGGCTCTGAGCTACCCTTTCCTAGGTTTGAATGAAGGAAAAGGCACTTGTTTGAATGAAGAAAGGTGAAAATAAGGCGAGGACTAGAGCTCAAAGAGGAATTTCGCTTCTGACCCTTCCAAAGGGTCCAAAGCGAAATTCATGTAAAACCCTATTTTCTACAAAAACTGGAGCTATATGTCGACCTAAAGGATAAATTTGCATGATCATGATGGAAGGAAGCCTAACAAAGTGTGTCCAAGGCGTGAAAAGGAGGAAACAAGTGAAAGATTAGCTCAAAATGAGAATTTCGCTCCTGACCCTTCCAAAGGATCCAAAGCGAAATTCTTGCAGGACACCTTTTTTCCCTTGAGGATGGTCGAATTCTTGGTTTTTATGGTCTAGATAGTTGTGGGGTGACGTATCCTTGCCTTTTGAGGTGGATTGGAATTGAAAGAATGGAAAAATGTGCTCGAAATTAGAATTTCGCTCCTGACCCTTCCAAAGGGTCCAAAGTGAAATTCATATTTCCTCTATTTTGCTCCTTAGCTTGACCAAGTTTGGAACTTCTAAGGCATAGTTTGGTAGGTTTTGATGCATGTTTGCCTTAGAAAAAAGGTTTTTGGACTTTGAGATGATGAAAGCTAGCCTGGGAGGAGAATTTCGCTCCTGACCCTTCCAAAGGGTCTAGGGTGAAATCCTCCATTTTGCCTTCCTTTGGCCTTAAAAACCTAGTTTGACCTTGCCTAAAACCAATTGAATGATGGATTGTTTGGATTGCGATGGAAGGAAGTTGAATTAATTAGGTTTGTGAACCTAGGTGAGAAACTAGCCAAGGATAGGGATTTCGCTCCTGACCCTTCCAGAGGGTCCAGAGCGAAAATCCCCTTAAACCTCAATTTCTCACTTATCAAGGCGAAGTTCATAGTTCCTAAGGCATGTATGGAAGCGTTTTGACATGTTCTAGTCTTAGGGAGTAACTTGAGGTGGAGGATATGAAGGATTTGGCTTAAAAATTGAAATTCGCTCCTGACCCTTCCAAAGGGTCCAGAGTGAAATTCTTGAAAACACTCCCTTTCCCCTTTGCCAAACTCAGGACCAAGATGGAGATGCAAGAAAAATAGTCTATGTTTGCCACCCAAAGAGGATTGAAGTTGGAAGAAGCAAGAATCAAGCTCAAAACATGATTTTTGCTCCTGACCCTTCCAGAGGGTCCAGAGCGAAAATCCTTATAGCTCTTGTTTTCTTCCTTGTTTTGGCTAGGCATTGGCATGATGGAGGATGAATTGGTATGTTCTTGCCTTGAGAGGGAGTTAGACATTTTGAAAGATGAGGATTTTGCCCAAAAGGTGAATTTCGCTTTGGACCCTTTGGAAGGGTCAGGAGCGAAATTCATTATAAACCTCATTTGTTACCTTGTTTGGGCTTGAAACCTTGTTCCTTAGGTGGAAAACGATCTATGTTTGCCTCCAAGAGAAGATTGAAGTTGGAAAAGTGAGCAATTTAGCCCAAAACTTGAATTTCGCTCCTAACCCTTCCAGAGCGAAAATCTACCTAGACCTCATTCCCTTCCTTGTTTGACCAAATTTTAATATCCAAGGCATGATGAGAGGAAGAATGGACATGGTTTTTGACTTTGAATATGTTTGAAGCGTTGTAGAGTGAGGATTGTAGCCTTGAGGGTGAATTTCGCTCCTGACCCTTCCAAAGGGTCCAGAGCGAAATTCCTTGCAAGCCTAGTTTTTTGACCTTGCTTAGGCTTAAAACCTTGTTCCTTGGGTGAAGAAGGATGAAATTTTACCTTGCAATGAAGATTGGGATTGAAAGGATGAAGAATCAAGTCTAAAAAGGGAAATTCGCTCCTGACCCTTCCAAAGGACGATCCGGGGCGAAATTTCACAAAAACACCTTTTTTCCCAATTTTATGCTAAGTCAAATGTGGGCTAGAGTATTGTCAAGTTGGGAGATGCTTTGAGGTATGACTTTGACTTATTGGTGATCATCAAGCTTGAAGGAATTGAGCTAAAACTTGAATTTCGCTCCTGACCCTTCTGTTGTGCGTTGCACACGCTCCCTGTCGCCGACAGGGTCCCCCTTCCCTTTTTTGAGCCTTTCGTCTTCACCCTGTTGAGTTTCGCGCAGAGCATCTCGCGTCCTTTCGAGCGAGTCCGCGACCGGACCTTGAAGTGATGATGTCAAAGGAAAGAGCCAATGATTCCATTAGGCTAATCTAGCCATTAGGCACAATGCCAAGAGTTTGTTCAAAATTGTGAAATCGCCTTGGATAGGCGTAAGGTGATAGAAGTTGGCGAAGCCCGCCAAGCAAAGAGCAGCGCGACTAAAAATCGCACGAGGACCCAAAGTTGTCGTTTTTCGCATAAGAGCGATGAGATAGATTGCATGGGGTTTGTCTTTACGAAGTTTATGGGATTTGAATGAAGGATGATTTTCGCCTGCTGGTGAAGGAGCGAATTTCCTAGCGAAATGCCAAGGTTGACAAACTTGCCCAGATGCCCAAGCTCGTGCTTCTCGAGGAGAAAGTTAAAATCGCCAAAATCGCTCTAAGGGCGAATTTTGGACTTTCGGGCCAAATTGAGAGAAATTTCAAAATTCGTTAAATTCCCAAAATGGGCCAGGGGTCCGTAAATGCCTTAAAATTCACAAAACCTCCAAAAGGTCCGAAATTGCGAAACTGGCGAAAACTGGTCCTAGGTCCGAAATTTCACTTAAGTAGCCAAAACTGCCTTACGGGCTGAATTTCAGACCCAAAGGCCAAAATTTTAAAAAGGTTAAAAAGTTGCCAAAACAACCCAAGGGGCCGAATTTCGGACCCTGGGGTCAAATTCTCAAAAAATTCAAAAGTTAACAAAACTGGCAAAAGGTCCAAAAATGCCTTTAAATTTGCAAAAGACCCCCAAAGGTCCGAAAATCATTTAAGTCATCTAATTTCGGACCCTAGGGCTGAAATTCGAAAATATGATAAGTTTGCAAAATATGCCCAATGGTCCGAAATTTGGATAAATTCACCAAAAGACGTTAAGTCTCCGAAATTTCCGAAGAACGTTAAAACTCCGAAATTCGCCAAAAGGCGTTAAAGGTCCGAAAACTCCAAAATGGGCAAAAATCGCGAAAACTCCAAGTTGGCGAAAACGATGAATGGTCCGAAGTTCGTGAATGCTCCGAAATTCTTTCAAAATCGCAAAAGTGTGCCAATGGTCCGAAGTTTATTTAAGTTGCAAAAATGCGCTTAAGGTTCGAATATTGTCTTGAAGTTGACAAAGGGACCTTAAGGTCCGAAAATTACCTTTCAGTTTGCAAAACTCTCCCAAGGTCCAAAATTGGATAAATTCGCCAAAATCGTGAAAACCCCGGAATTCGCCAAAAATGGGAAAGCCCCGAAAATTGCCAAGGTCCGAAGTTTGTGCGAAGGCGTCTAAGCATGTCAAGGAAAACATAGTTTAGGTTTCAAAGCCTCCATTCCACCGAATTTCACGTAAGGGAGGATAGCCGCGAAGAAGCAAAGGCAGGTCTGGCAAAAGCCAAATGGTGCGAAAAGCGCAGTTTAAGTTTGCAAAACCACTCCATTCCTCCGAAGATCACAGCGCCATAGCTCCGAAGTTCGCCATAAATCCTCAAAATTGCAACGCATAGGGCAAATAAGGAATTCGAAATTTGTAAAACCTCTCCATACTGCCAAATTTCGCGTAAGGGAGGATTGCGTTCTATTTTGAAAGGGAAGCCATAGAGTATAGATTGCATTCAAGGTAAAACGCTGACACAAACCATTCCAAACATTCAAGTTCAGATTACCAATTGCCCAATTAGTCTGAAAAAGACAAACAACAACCGCGAAAATTTGAATTGAACGATAACCGTTGAAATTCCAAAATTTGCAGAACTATCCATTCGTCTTTGCACAGCAAGTCGGGCAATTTCTCGCTATCCATTTTCATCAAGTAAGTACGCTTTGTCTCTCTTGATCATCTGAAATGTTTTTTTTTAATTGGATGTATGCCTGTGCAAACTGATTAGAGTGCTTAAGTCTTCAAAATTCGCATTTTTTCCCGATTATTAAAGCATCATTCAAAGCAGTCGAAAATTAGAATTTGCACCTAAGGTTTAACCAGAAATTGCATTTTCAAACTTAGGAGAATTTTTCGAGCTTTGTCCCTTTTGAAAATTAATCCAAAATGCTTAAGTATAAATTCACGACCAAAAGCTTCATGAATAAATGTTTTGCTCAATCAAGCTCTCAGCTAGCAATGTCACTTTGTTTCCAATCTAAGTTTTGAATTAATCCTTGAATGCTGGAGTATTTTCTATCTAACCCGCCTTACTTCTTTTGTATCGCCTAATAATCTGTGTCTGGCTGTGCAGGATAAATGCTTAAATCAGCGGTAGAATCATCAAAGACGCCCGCTACAGTCAAGACATCGCGAGCATCCAAATCAGATATCCCACGCAAAGTTGAAAGGATGAAGTATCAATATCAAAGAGGAGGATTCAGGGAGTCAAAAGTTCAGAGCATCTAGGATAATGTCGGTGATACCGACCTAGGCCATATTGACATCCAGGACTTCAGGAATTGGGTCTTCTCCCCTAACGCATATGGCAAGCCTAGACAGATGGTAGAAAGTGGCATCGCCCAAGCGGCGGGATTTCCTCCAGTAGTACAAAACTATGAGTTAGTGGTAGAGGTTGCCCGGCATTATCAGCCAGGGTCCAAATTAGTGCTCCTCGAGAATATGACTCTCACCAACTTCACTCCCGAGGCCATTAGCGACGCATTCGACATTCCCTTCCCAAACAATCCCACGGCCACGACTATAGATGAAGCACAGGGGGCATATGATATGAATCCGGCCAGATGCAGAACACTGATCAACGAAGAGTAGTACAAGGAGAGAAGGCTTCCAAGCACCAGAATTGGGAAAAAGACCCCCAGGAGTGACTTTCACAATGAGCGTGGGGACATGGTCACATTACTCAGCCGAGTTATGGGACTTCCTAAATCCAACTACTTTGAAGAGTGGATGTTTTATTTTACAGAGCAAGTCTTCGTTGGGAAGTCTAAGTTTGACTGGGCCCAGATCATAAGCGACAACATCCACACTCAGCTAATTGAACTCGAGAGCAAAAAGTACTTCACTATGACCTCTTACTTGGTCTACATGTTCGCCAAGAACCAGCCGCTGCCAAGTTTGATAATGAAAGGTGAAATCAGGAATGGGCTTGGTCAGGTAAAGGTTTATGATTGTTACCCGCAGCTGCACTACCAAGATATAGCTCAGAGGGAAAAGAGCAGCCCAGCTTACGCAACTGGCCAATATGAGCGCATCAATGACGCCTTCACAATGCGCCTGGTCAAGCTAATGCAGGAAGAATTGCACATAAGGCTCTCAAAGCAAGCTACCATTCTGGTACAGAGGTATGGCGCTTGGTTCATCCAGTTCCCAAGGTTCTCCTATATTCGAATAGCGGGCTTTGATGGTGCCCCTCTCCGACTTCCACGGTACCCAACCAACAAAATAGTTCTTATGGAGGTCGCAAGGCAATAACGTCTGGCCGACATCTTACTCAAGGAAAGCAAGCAGGCTGGATTCGCGTTCCCCATGATTATAGGCAACCAGGATGTCCATCTGAAGACCCCCACCCCAACAAAGGAATCCCTCGCAGAGCTGGCCTCTTATGGCCTTCAGGAGCATTTTCCGAGAAAACATTTCGATCACAATAATCTAGCAAAGAGAGCCTATGGCAGGCGGTATACAGCAAAGGAATCAGTTGAAGACTATTGGAAAAATTGCTCTGATGACTATGAGGTCCAGAGACGTGAATATTCTAGGCTGAGTGTGCAGCAAATGCGGCTCTTTGAATACCGTCGGGTCCCAGATCAACTCACAGATTCAGGAAATTGCCTCCAGGTCCGGGAATTTGAGGCAGTAAGGCATCTCTTGCCAGGCGTTGATTGGTCCCAAGACCCGATCACCGATTTCGAGGTAGTCATGGCAGCCCCGACAAGATATACAAACCAATGGTTACATCAGCAAATTGAAAGACTAATTCATGAGGGAGTCCAGTTCACTTACCACTTAATGGGCAGCCTCGATTCTCAGTCTTCTGAGGATGAAGGAACGTCCAGTGCACCCAGGGAAGAAATTGAAAAACCTGAGAAAAGAAAGAAAGCTAAGGCTTGCAGAGGGACTCGAACGTCCAAGAGAACAAGAAGGGAGAAGATTCCTATAAGGAGACCAGAGGTCACTTCATCGTCAAAGGACCCCAGTTCGTCTGACGATGTAGTAGAATTAGATTATATACCTGCTTCGCCTTCCCAGAGTGACATCGATGCGTTTGAAGCTGATGATCCTCCCACGCCCGACATGCTAGAAGCTGAGCTAAGAACCATTGAATCAACCGAACCGGGTAACCAAATAGAGGAAGGAGAGATTCCATCCATCCAAGGGATCGAGGTGCATGAACCCACCCAACAGAGCCGCCATGAACTGCTTCTCCATAATGCAACCAAAGATGACTCTACCGTTGAAGGAGAGCAAAGAACAAAGGAGACCCGCGAGCTCGAAAGGACCGAAGAACAACCATCACATGAAGATACCAGACAGTTGTTCAATGAAGTGGGAGAAAATTCAGCTGCAAGCAAGGAACTTGGCACCTCTTCCACCCCTTCGATAGCAGAACAGCTGCGAATCTGTGATGAGTCGGCTGAAAACATCAAAGAACAGAATGCAGACTTAACCATATCATCAGCCCAGACAGTACCTCAAGAATGGTTGATTGCCAGAGCCCAACGCAAGGCCGCCACCAAACCACCTATTGATCTAGAGGACATCTTCTCGCGCATAGACCAAGCTAAAGCTAAGGGGAAGAAAAGGCCTAAGGCATATTCTAGAATGACTAAGGATGATCAAAGGAACCGCACTCTTCACATCGCCGCCCCGCCTGTAGACAAGCCAGTAGATCAAATTACACTGGCGGATTATAGCATCACAACTATCCCCATTGGACGAGCCACTAAGGAGCAAGAAAAAGAAGAATTCAAAGATTCAGTGCAGAATATACTCAGGCAGCTTGAAGAGAGAATAGCTGAAAAGAACATGTATCGGGCTCGTGCTGAATAGGCCGAGGGATACATCAATCAGCTCCTGAGGCCATTACACAATGCTTCCGGGTCCCGTATTCCCCCAACGACATTGGCGAAGGACCACAACAGAATTTGAAGGAGTGCGGGATACCGCAAAGGCCGTTAAGGAATGGATGCAGGGCATTAAAGAGAGAGGGGAGCGAATCTTCAAGGATCTGCGCAAAATGGCCCTCCATAGGGAAGCTATTGTTATCAAAATGTGTAAACTGAAGAAAGAATGCTATAATATTCATGAGGCGATGGCAAAAACTTTGCCCCTTGTTCGGGATTTATTCTGGACCTGTTCTCAGATCCCTGTTGCTGATGCTATTTTGAATCCTCATAGTATCAATACCTTGAAAGACTGATATTGGACTCTCAGCATGAAGGACGACATGAGGGATAGTATCAATAAAATGCATGATAAGTGCAATGACACTCTATCAAATGTAAAAGACTTTGGTGAGAGGATCCTCAAGTCCATGGTTCCAGGTTGGAAAAATAGTATGGAGGATAGTGAGGTACAGCCGCAGTGGGAGGACCGACTCATTCCCAAAATCACATACTCCATAGGGGATCTAGATTTTGCTTCTGAGCTTCAAGCAGACATATCATATTTTGAAAATCACAAGTCATACTGGAGAGAGGAACTGGAGAATTTACATGGCCTCCTACAAGGTATCAGTTACAAAATGTTTAATCCACCTATGCCGACAACAACCGAATTATTCAAGTTATGCTTGAGATTTCAGGACTACGTTCGAGTAGATCGGCATATCTGGGGAGAATATTTGCACGACGAAGTCGAGTTCGTCACTGAAGAATCTAGAGCTGGAAAAGAGAAAGTGATTTCCTAAAAAGTGTTTTTTCCTCAAAATGTTGAAAAGTGCACTTTTGCACCAAAGGGTCATTTGACTTTCAAGTCAACTAATATGTAAAACTTTATGTGTGCACCTTTTTGGATCATTTTTGGATATGTTGTAATTACCTTTTTTTTAGGTAGTTATCACTCATTTTGGGGTGGTTTTTGATATTTGCCTCCCATTTATGGATATGGACAGCCATGTTTTATGGATGAATCTGGGCCACTTGTTTAGATTAGATCTGGGCCATTCATCCAATTTTGGAGCCTATTTAAAGGGGACTGGTTTCCCTCATTTTGTAAGAAGTTCTTGAATTGTTGCAAAAGCTCTGGCGAAATTTACAGGATTTAATGCAAAGTTAAGACTGTTTCCAAATTTCCTTGTGAGTGCATGGTCGCCTTCTTCAGTAATTTAGAAGTTTTTCAGTTATGTTTATTTCCTTTATATAGCATTTTCAAGCAAACATCTGATAGAATCCTTGCAGTTCACACCATTGGGGAATGGTTGATTGCCTTTATCTCTGCATGGTTAATCTGAACCTTTTATGCTTAGTTCGGTTATTGAATACTCACTATGAATGTAAAAGTTCTAATGTTGTAGTTGATAACATGAAAATCCTATTTTCCTTTGAAGATTGCACTAGATTTATGCGAACATTGTGCTTAAGTAGCTGGTGATGCTTAGTCTAGTTATTTGGAGGTGTCCGTTTGTTTAACTGGATCTGCTATCTTAGTTAAAATTTGTATTTCATGCATCTCTCTCTCCCTATCCTTCCCTTCTTTTTCCCTTTTTTTATCAAGAGAATCTACAGTCCCATTGAAAACAGTATCAACTCAACTGAAATCATTTGATAAGAAAGATCATAAAGATTCCAGGGAACTCATCTATCAATCACCTATCTTGCCGTAAGTCCCCCTTGTGTTTCGAGCATAAACACATCAAACCACTGAGAAATCCTGCAGTCAAGACCTGACAAACGAAACCTTGAGGTTATCCCCTTTGATCAAACGTAGAAAACAACACTAGGGATTTCCTTATCTCAAGAGAGGATAGGATACTCAACTAGTTATTCTATTCTGCGTTGGCCATATGGAGTTTGCAGCAATGCGATTCCAGACATGTCAACACTTTCATACCATGCCTTGGGAGCTTGCTTAAGGCCGTAGAGAGATTTTTTCAGTTTACACAGAGGTTTCTATCATGTGTAACAAAGCATTCAGGGTGTTCTATATATACTTCTTCCTCAATAACACCATTCAAAAATGCGGTCTTTACGTCCATTTGATGTATCTTCCACCCTTTAGACGTTGCAATGGCAATAATGGTTCTTACAGAAGTATATCGGGCAACTGGAGCAAATGTATATTCGTAATCAATTCCAGCCTTTTGAGAAAACCCCCTGGCAACGTATCTGGCTTTGTGTTTTTCAATACTACCATCTGGTGCATATTTGATTTTGAATAACCACTTTGAAGAGACAACTAATTTGTCTTTTGGTCTAGGTACAGTGTCCCAGACATCATTTTTTAAGATAGATCGGTATTCCTCAATCATTGCATCTTTCCAAGCTTGACATGTTAGATCCTCTTCAACATTTGATGGTTTAGAGTTTGTAAGCTCGGTCATGAGTGCAACATAGCATGATTGACTTCTTGTTTTCTTATTCTCTCTAAAGATTTCATCAGGTTCCACATTATTTTCTTCAATCATTTTTCTTGCCCATAGTGGTCTTTTCATGTTGTTAGGATTTTTAGCATTCTCAAAATTAGATGATTGAGGTTCATGATCTTCTATGCTATTCTCGCTCTGATTCTCAATTGTAAGATTTGCATCTGATTCTGTGATTTGATCATCTTCTGCACTTAGAGAGAGTTTATAAGCAGCATCTTCTTCAAATTTGACATCTCTACTGATTTCAATAGATCTACGTCCTGGAATATAGACTTTGTATCCTTTAGTGGTTTCACTGTAGCCAACAAATATGCCTTTCTTCCCGGAGGGTTCTAGTTTGGTCCTCTTTTCTTTAGGAACATGAATATACACGTGACAACCAAAGATTCTTAGATGGCTTAAATCTGGTTTATTCCCTGTAAAGGCTTCTTCAGGTATTATATTCTCTAAGATTGAATGAGGGCATCTGTTTTGAATGTACATAGTTGTATTTAGGGCTTCAGCCCTGAATGAGATATGTAGATTTTGATCATGCATCATGGCTTTAGCGGCTTTGATGATGGTTCTGTTATTCCTTTCTGCGACTCCATTTTGTTGAGGATTATAAGGTATTGTACACTCCCTCTTAATCCCAACAAAAATGCAAAATTCTTTAAAATTTTCAGAGATATATTGACCCCCATTATCTAATCTTAGAATCTTTATTTTCTTTCCAGTTTCATTTTCCATTAAGGCTTTAAATTTTTTGAATTTCAATAACACTTCATTTGATTCTTTGAGTTTTATGAAATAGATCCAAATTTTCCTAGAGTAATCATCAACAAATATCACATAATACAAAAATCCCCCTAGTGATGGTAATGACATTGGACCACACAAATCAGTGTGGACAAGTTCTAGTACAACTTTTGATTTGTGTTCACTTGAAGGAAAGGACCCTTTTGAGTTCTTCCCTAGAGCACATCCTTTACAAGTTCCAACATGATCAGATTTTAGATTAGGTAATCCTCTGTTGATCTTTCCTATAGAAGGTAGGGCACTAAACCGAAGATGTCCTAATCTTCTATGCCAAATTTCATTAGAACTTGATACTTCATGATTTAGTGCATGTTTTTGAGCATTACATAATTTATATAAACTACCATCTCTAGATCCTTTAGGAATAGAATTCTTTATGTTAGAATTTTTAGGCTAGAGTAGAACTTTATCTTCATGGAAGGTGACGCGATATCCTTGATCAGCTAGTCCTGAAATAGAGACCAAATTCCTTTTGATACTCAGTACAAAAAGAACATCTTTCAATTGTAATGTAATTCTTGTTCTTAATTGAATTGAGTAGTTCCCAATTCCTTTCACTGGATATGTAGAATTGTCTCCAATTGTAACTTCTTCAGTTGAGTGCCCTTCAAAGGTTTCGAATTGATCTCTAAATCCGGTTGTGTCGTGATGCTCCACTATCGATTATCCACATATGTTTGTTTGAATTTAGTTCGCTTGATAAGGCTAAGAAGAATAGAGGATTCTCTACTTCCTTGACTTCAGCTATGGTTGCTTGGGCTTTCTTTCTTTCTGGGCAGAACCTGTGAGTGTGTCCAAATTTATCACACTTGTAGCATTGAATCTTGGAGAAGTCTCTGTTTTTGTGATTATTTCCTCTCTTCCATTTGAACTTCTTTTTCTTCCCTTTGTTGCTTGTGTTAGCATGTAGTGCTTGAATTTCTCCCTCTTTGTTTGGACCCATCCCTCTTGTAATTAGTCGAGATTCTTCTTGAGTGCAATCGTTCTTGAGTTGATCGAATTTCAGTAGCGTAGGTCGAGCACTAATGCCTTGTATATAGGATTCCCAACTGGATGGTAATCCCTTAAGTGCTATTAGAGATAGCTCCATATCATCTACATTATTTCCAATAGTTGACAATTGGTCTTTCAACTCTGAAATCCTAATGAAATAGGATGTGTGTATTGTCCCTACTAGTTAGAGATCATTGTCCTGCAAAACAGATTGTTAGAACACAACAAAAATATATACATAACTAATATAATCTGCAAATAAAGTTCAATTACTTAATTAACACTAATTTCAATTCTTAAAAAGGATATGAGTGCAGCACTGGGACATGTCCTTAGGCGGCTGTGGAGCTCGCCTTCTTGGAACCCATCTTGGTTTTAAGCCATATCAGGAAATCGAAGGTTAATTCGATTCCTGTCTTGGATGTAATTTCTTACACCCAAGCCATCCAGGAAATCGAAGGTTAATTTGATTCCTGTCTTGGATGTAATTTCTTACACCCAAGCCATACCAAGGAAGACCATCATATATGATCAATTCCTTGCCTTTGATGATGCATCTCATCATCCAAGTCTACCAGAGAGGACCGGCCAGATCCGTCTCTTCTTGGATGAACTTTGTCAACCAAGCCATACATATATGCATATAGATATTCAGTATATACTGCCTACCCGAGATTATATAATCCCTCCATTAGGCTAAGGAAATTTCTTCCCTATAGCCTCCATCATATAATCACATTAATATTACATTTTATAATTCATTACTGTTTTCCATTCCATAATTTATGTCTTCATTTACATATTGTTTAATCTTTCTAATGACCCTAAATATACATACATATTCTACATAGATACCTATCTTAATTGCTACATTAATATAAGTAATCATTAGAGATATATGTATTCATAAAAATGCATTAATATATATGTGTGTGTGTGGCACACACGTCCCCACACATATATACCTTAAGACTTCTTAACCCCTCTTACCTGTACGCAGATTGTAGCCTGCGGTTGGAGTTCGCACTGTAGATGTCGCCTGCAGATTGGGAGGCATACCACAAAGAACACAAATGTTACTTCCTATAACTTGATAACAATTCTGATTTGATCTTATCAATGGTGATGTCACTAGATGCTTTTGATTCCTTCCCTTTATATCTCTCAATTTGAGGGAGAGGTCACACCTCTTCATCATGTATGCCCTTTGGCAAGAGACATACCCTTTCACCATTAGCACCCTTTGAAAGAGTGCAACTCTTCATTATTTCTACCATTTGAAAGGGACACAACCTTTCATAATCAGATCTGCACTTATTATTTAAATCAGATCTGCACTTATTATTTAAATCAGATCTGCACTTCTCATTACCAAATTATCCCCTCTCAAATGAGGTTTTCTTCTCCCTTTTATATATCATTGTTGAGGGAGTCACAACTTTTCCTTTCATGTCTTTTGACTTTTCATTAACTTAATTAATTTTTAATTAATCATATTTAATTATATTATTTTATATTTTAATTTTAGTATTATCATTTATTATTAAATTTTATTTCAAAGTGGGGATATTATTATCATTTATTATTAAATTATATTACAAAGTGGGGATATTATTATCATTTATTATTAAATTCTATTTCAAAGTGGGGATATAACAATGTGATTGTTTCTCCTTTGTTCATGTTGATATGCATTAATTGTTGTTTTAAAGTAAGCAATCTGCTTGCATTATTTATTTCATATGTATTTTGGATGGTCTTGAACATATCATAAGCTGTAGTTAGTTTTGATGTGGTTGGAAGAATGTGATCTTTAACAGCATCAATTCTAATTTTCTTAGCCTTGTTGTTGTGTCTTTTCCAGGTTGTTTTCTCTGGTTCGTCTTCGGGCATCTTTGTGTCTTCTTCTATATATGCATCCAATTCAAGTTCTTGAAGAATTGCTATTATTCGAATTTTCCATGAAACAAAGTTGGATGCGCCTTCGAGTCTATCCTCCACTCTAACACTGTTCACCATGATTGTTCTTCCTTTGATTCTGAATGCAAGTCTGAATTTTAATTAAAAAATGTCACTATCTTTTATTTATTTTTCTACCAACTTGGCTCTGATACCATGTTAAGAAATATAGATCAATGATAGAGAAAAACAATAGTCTTTTAATCTCAATGTATATCTGATATTTTACTTTCAGATTTTGCTACAGTCTTCAAATATTCTTTTGTAAGGATAATCTCATATTTGATCTGAGAATACAATAATAGTAAGAATAGACTTCCAAAGTGATCGCTGATATGTATATATTGATTACTGATATATAAATTTGATTCTGTCAAATAATAACTGATTTAATTATCAACTGCTTGCTGTATAACGTAATTGCCACAGTTATTGATTATGTTAGCAGCAAGCATCGATATCATTGGGCATATATATATATTGGTGAAGGGTTATGTCTACGTAGGGGCATGCCCCCTATGTGGCTTGCCACGTAGAGGGCATGCCCCTACGTAACCATAACATTTCACCATAAATTAGTTATGCACCGATATATTTATCGTGCTCGATACTATCGTGCTTAACCATAACTATTCGATGATAATATCGAACATAGTCATCGGATGATACGATGATAACAATCATTAATCTGCCGTAAGGCAGTCAGCAATATGTTAATGTTACTTTCAGTCAATATATATATGTATGTGATTTTAATTGAAATGAATATATATATATATATATATATATATATATATATATATATATATATATATATATATATATATATATATATATATGTATTAGTTTACTTATAATATATTGCTTGCTTCAATCCGAATGAGGCTACATCCTTAACCGTACTTGTATAGTGTGATGTGATGTTTCTTCTAATTTGATGTTACTTAGAAGGAATGATTTGAATTTACAACGTTCCTTCTCAGCTAAAAGAGATTTGTGCACCCCATGAAAAATGTGTTGATCAGTGTTTCTTATTGTAGGGATGTGATTTTGCTTGTTCTTCCAAATATTGATTCAACATTATCTCAATAGATGCAAACAATGTATTATTGAATTAAGGTTGGTGGTACCAATGGAAGGATTATAAATGGTCAATTGAGGTTACCACTAAGGTTTTCGTGGAATTCTTTAGATTTTGTTTTTGTATTAAATATAGAGTATCGACTGTTATGTTTTTACATCATTTATCCTACTACAGTCCTGTACAAACCACGCAGGGTTCCAGGACAAAATAAAATGACAGAGTTATGCCTTTTCATAATTATATATCAACGTGTACATGTCATTGTATTAAATATAACAAGAAAAGACAACAAAATTGTTGTTACAGTCCTACTTTCTGCCACTATTACTTAGTTAAATATGCCATAAATTGTTGTTAAAATCATATCACCTGCCACTGTAGCTGTCGTACTTCCTGCCCTTGTTGCTATTATAGCTCCTCTCCAACTCCAAATAGCCTTTCTTGAAGGGTATATTGTGGGCTTCGTTGAAGGGCCAATGTGCAGCATATTTAATCTCTCCTCTGTTCACTTTTGCTGTTCCATTCTTCATTAACTAGATGAATTTATCCTTGGAGACTTCCAAAGTCAGTAAGGGTTCACCCATGCTCACTGTCTGATCACCACCCTATTAATGCCAATATTGTGGTGTGGAATGAGGACCCTAGGTCGTATAAGAAGGAAAAAAAAATCAATTTAAATTCAAACTTCTTGGAGGACAAGGATTACCATGATGCCATATGCACCCTTAGGGAAATCAATAAGTGGATGTTCGAGAAATCTGCTATTGAGAAGTGGGATAACAATATTAACAGTTGTAAATTAATCTTCCAGACCATTGGTAAAAAGAAAGCTATGAACAATAGGAAAGGAGAGGTAAATATTAATTAAAAACTTTTAGTCATAAAACGGACTGCAAAATGATTCCAATAATCTAGAGATTAATGGGAAACTAATTTCTGTCAAGAACTCCTTAAGGAGAATCCAACCTGTTATGTTTTACCCACATTCCCCATCTCTGACAGAAACCCCCACTTTGTTTAACCTGCTATCTGAGAGAGAGAGAGAGACCTACAACTAACTCACCCCTATAATCTAGACTTCCTGCTATATCAATTAAGAAAGGAATTGTTTTCTTGTGGCACATAGGCAACTATTTCCCTGACAACATTTTATTTGGATCTCCATACGATCCAATACATAATGGAAGAGCAATCCATGTCAGCGAATTGGAACATGATCTTCAAGTTTTATCTGGTAGTGATCTTGCAGAGATTGGAGAAAGACAGTGAACATTAGTGGTGGGCAGAAGCAAAGAGTTTCTATCGCAATGGCTGTATATTCTGGTGTAGATGTTTATCTATTTGATGATCTTCTGAGTGCACTTGATTCACATGTTAGCCGCAAGGTTTTCAATACATGTATTAAGGATGAGTTAAGGGGGCAAAACACGTATCTTGGTCACCAATCAACTGCATTCTCTTCCACATATGGACAATTTGTTCTGATCCAAGAAGAGATGATCAAAGAAAAGGGAATGTATGAAGAGCTCATTAGACATGGGTCATTATTTCAGACACTGATGGTGAATGCCCAAAAATGGAAGATGAGATAGAAGAAAGTATCCGTAATGGAAATAATGTGTTGGTGTTGGAAATAAGCCACACCCGGACCGACGATGGAATGGTCCAAGAGGGGCCAGTAGCTCAGTGGTAGAGCACTCCAGCAGCATATGGAAAGTCCTAGGTTCGGGCCCTAGCTGGTCCATGTCTCAACATAATGAACCGAAGGTTCAGGTTGTTTCTAGAAAAAATTTGGAATTTTTGGAACCTTGGACATTCCAAACCCGTTAGAAATACCGAACTTCATCAAACTTGAAAAAAGTTCGGTGTTTTCAGGATGAAAAACTTGCTAACCCCCTTGTTTTTGCCTAACTATTTACTGAACTTCATAGTTCATAACAAAACTCTTAAGATATAGCCCTCGTGAATCTAACTGATGGTAAATCGGTTATTATCTGGAGAGTGATATATTAACAGAGCATACAGTTTGGAAATTAAACATAAACAAACTAATTGTTATGAACGGTTGCCTCCGTAGGGACATGTCCGTACGTGGCAACTGCCACGCATGGACATGTCCCTACGTAGGCAACCTTTCCTCTTGTATTTAAACCGGATTCAATGATGGAGACGATCAATAACTCACGGCAATCAGTCTTCCAGAATCGCTGTCATTATTCTTCGATCCATATTTCACAACATGGTATCAAAGCCAGCATATTAAGAGAATAAATTAGACAGCCATATTACTCATAAGCATTTATCGGAAGTAAATAACAAATCAACGCAGAGGCTATATACGCAGAGGATATATCCGACTAAGAAAATATTCAAAATGTCAAGTAATATGAGAGTGGAAGATAGACTCGAAGGAGCCTCCAATTTCGTTTCCTGGAAGATACGAATCATTGCCATTCTTGAAGAACTAGAATTAGAGTCTTACATAGAAGAAAATCTAGACATGCCAAATGATGAACCAAAGAAATCTACCTAGAAAAGGCGTAATAATAAAGCAAAGAAAATAATTATTGACTCAGTCAAAGATCATATTCTTCCATCTATAGCCAAACTGCCTAAAGCATATGAAGTATTTAAAACCATTAAAAATACGTATGAAGTTAACAATGCGAGCAGAATGTTAACCTTGAAACAACAACTTTTAAACATAAAGATGAATAAAGATGATACAATATCTACATACTTTTCAAGGATATCTGAAGTAAAAGACCAATTACAAACTATTGGAAATGAGGTAGATGATCAAGAAATCTCTCTCATAGCCCTAAGAGGATTACCAATTTCATGGGAATCCTACATTCAATGTATTAGCAAAACACCCCCCTTACCCAAATTTGAACAACTTAAGAATGAGTGCATTCAAGAGGAATCTCGACTAATCTCAAGAGGATTAGGGACAAATAAAGAAGGAGAAATACAAGCACTTAATACAAATACCTTCAACAAAAATAAAAAGTTCTCCCAACAGAAGAGAGGAAATAAAAACCATCAGAAAAGAGATATGTCTAAAATTCAGTGTTACAAATGAGACAAATATGGGCACACTCACAGGAATTGTCCAGAAAGGAAGAAAACACAAGCTACTCTAGCCGAAGTCAAAGGAGAAAACTCACTTTTCTTCTTAGCCCTATCAAGCGAAATAAATACAAATAAAAACACTTGGATCGTAGATAGTGGAGCATCAAAGCATATAACTGGATTCAGAAATCAGTTTGAAACACTCAACAGGCACTCAAGTGAAGAGGTTACTATTGGAGATAACTCCACATATCCTGTGAAAGAAATTGGGACCTGTACTATCAAACTAAGAAATGGAGTATCTCTACAATTAAAGGATGTTCTGTATGTACCTGGAATAAAAAGAAATCTAGTCTCAATCTCAGGCCTAGCTGATCAAGGATATCGGGTTACCTTCAATGAAGATAAAGTTCTACTCTAGCCTAAAAATACAAATATCAAAAATGCCATAACAGTAGGTTCAAGAGATGGTAGCCTATACAAACTATGCAGTGATCAAATAATAATGAATTATGGCACAAAAGATTAGGACACCTAAGGTATAGTGCTCTATCCAACATAAAGAAGATTACTTCAGGACTGCCCCAACTAAAATCTGAACACATAGGCATTTGCAAAGGATGTGCCTTGGGAAAGAATGTGAAAGTTTCTTTTCCCTCAAGTGAGCACAAATCAAAAGTTATTTTAGAACTAATTCACTCAGACCTATGCGGTCCCATGTCAACACCATCCCTAACTGGATCCTTATACTACATAATCTTTGTTGACGACTACTCTCGAAAAACATGGATATATTTTCTAAAGTGCAAAGACTCAAATGAAGTACTATCTAAGTTCAAAGAATTCAAGGCACTAGTAGAAAACTAGTCAGGGAAGAAAATTAAGGTGTTAAGATCCGACAATGGGGGAGAATATACATCTGACAACTTCAAAGACTTTTGTAATTTTGTTGGGATTAAGAGGGAGTATACTGTACCATATAATCCACAACAGAATGGAGTAGCAGAAAGAAAAAACAGAACCATAATTGAAGCAGAAAAAGCCATGATGCATGACCAAAACTTACACACTTCATTCTGGGCAGAAACTTCAAATACAGCAGTCTACATTCAAAACAGATGTCCGCACTCAGTTCTAGAAAACATAACTCCTGAAGAAGCTTTTACAGGGAACAAACCAGACTTAAGTCATTTAAGGATATTTGGCTGTCCCGTATATATACATGTTCCTAAAGAAAAGAGGACAAAACTAGAACCATCTGGAAAAAGAGGTATCTTCATTGGCTATAGTGAAAATACTAAAGGATATCGCATTTACATTCCAGGGAAAAAATCTGTTGAGATAAGTAGAGATGTAAAGTTTGAAGAAAACACTACACTCAAAGAACCTGAGGATGATAACATTACTAAAGAAGAAGAAGATCACATAACTGAGATTGAGAGGGAGAATATCATAGGAAATTCCAAACCTTCAGACACTGAGAGGGAGGACATCATAAGAGCTTCTGAACCTCTTGTTGATGAAAATATTGAAACACTCAATAACAAGAAAAGACCTCTATGGGCAAGGAAAATGATTGAAGAGAATAATGTAGAACCAAATGAAATTTTCAAAGAAAATAAGAGAACAAGAACTCTAAAATGTTATGCTGCACTTCTAACCAAACTCACAAATTCTAAACCAACAAATGTTAGAGAAGACTTATCAAAACAAGCTTGGAAAGATGTTATGGTTGAAGAATATCAATCTATACTAAAGAATGATGTTTGGGATATAATGCCTAGACCAAAAGACAAATCAGTTGTCTCATCCAAGTGGTTATTCAAGATCAAATATGCATCTGATGGCAGCATTGAAAAACATAAAGCTCGCTTTGTGGCCAGGGGATTCTCTCAAAAAGCAAGAATTGATTATGAAGAGAAATTTGCCCCAGTTGCCCGGTATACGTCAGTAAGAACAATCATTGCAATTGTAGCATCCAAAGGATGGAAAATTCACCAAATGGACGTAAAGACTGCCTTCCTAAATGGTTCAATTGAAGAAGAAGTATATATAGCACAACCAGAAGGATTCACCATACGTGATAAAAATTGCTATGTTTGTAAACTAAAGAAAGCTCTCTATGGGTTAAAACAAGCACCTAGGGCCTGGTATGCAAGGATAAACAACTATATCTCCAAATTAGGGTACTCCAAGAACCTAGCAAATCCCAACATCTACTTCAAGGCTTCAAATGGCAATATGATTATATTGGTCCTTTACGTGGATGATCTTTTGATAACAGGAGAGGATAATCTCATTGAGAAATGTAAGCAAGATCTGGCAGCAGAATTCGATATGAAGGATCTAGGGCTTCTACATTATTTTCTGGGATTAGAAGTATGGCAGAAGAAAAACTACATCTTCCTAAATCAAGGACTGTACACCACAGATATTCTAACTAGATTTGGGATGATGGAGTGTAAGCCATTAGCTACACCAATGGAAACTAATTTGCACAAGCTGAAAATTGAGGCAGAAGATTCAGAACCTACAGGTCCCACACTCTACAGACAATCGTCGGTTCACTCATGTATTTGGTATATACTCGTCCTGATATCTGCTATGCTACAAATGTATTAAGCCACTTCATGTGTGAACCTAAGAAGATACATCTAACGGCTACTAAACACATTCTAAGATATTTACGAGGCACAATCGGACTTGGCTTAAAGTATGAAAATGTTGAGATTCAACTTGAAGGATATTTTGATTCTGATTGGGCCCGAAGTACCACTAACCGGAAAAGTACTACAGGGTGTTGCTTCAGTCTTGGTTCTGCTATGATATCTTGGTTCAGTAGAAAACAGTCAGCAGTTGCACAAAGCTCCACCGAAGCAGAATATATGGCAGCCTCCATGGGAGCTCGTGAAGCGGAATGGCTAAGAAAGTTATTATTTGGATTATTTGGAAAAACTTTGAATTCAACAATAATTCACTGTGATAATCAAAGCTGTATCAAGCTCTTAGTAAATCCAATTTTTCACAATCGATCCAAACGTATTGAGTTCCCTTATCACTACATAGGAGATATGGTAGATCGAAACGTCATAAAACTAGTGTACATCAGTACTGAAGAACAAAATGCTGATATCTTCACCAAGCCACTTGCAAGATTGAAGATAGAATACTTCAGAAGTAAACTTGGTATGACTAGATTATAATTGAGATTATTAGGATGAAATTCCTACCATGTGTAATTTGTTCATGAATAAATAAATAAAATGTATATTGCAATATTCTAACTGTGTTCAAGAAGATGACAATCTTCTTATGTTTAAGGTTACTATTTCAAGGTGATGATCTTGACAATAGTTGACCAAGTGTCAAGATTGACTACATTAAGTTGTTGTCCCAGACTGTGCCGGATATCTTGATCCTAAAGTATGTGATCATCTCATGATTGACTTCTTAAGTGATTGTCCCGGACTGAGCCGGATATCATGATATTGAGTTTATTGTCATGACAAGACTATATTAAATGTTGTCCCGAATTGTGTCGGAAGTCATGACAGAATATGCTCCCAAGAAAATCACTTAGATCCACTCCTGCTAAGAGGGAGTGTTAAGATATAGCCCTCGTGAATCTAACTGATGGTAAATCGGTTATTATCTGGAGAGTGATATATTAACAGAGCATACAATTTGGAAATTAAACATAAACAAACTAATTGTTATGAACGGTTGCCTCCGTAGGGACATGTCCATACGTGGCAACTAATCGGTTATTATCTGGAGAGTGATATATTAACAGAGCATACAATTTGGAAATTAAACATAAACAAACTAATTGTTATGAACGGTTGCCTCCGTAGGGACATGTCCATACGTGGCAACTGCCACATATGGACATGTCCCTATGTAGGCAACCTTTCCTCTTGTATTTAAACCGGATACAATGATGGAGACGATCAATAACTCACGGCAATCAGTCTTCCAGAATCGCTGTCATTATTCTTCGATCCATATTTCACAACAAAAGACTTCGGTGTTTGCAAGTCAAAGAGTTCGAGGAAAAAGCAAGAGTGTGGGCTGGTGGTCATGTTTTCCTCTAGGAATCATGTGTTTTCAATGAATGGGATAATTCTTCCTCACCACGTGCCACCTAGTTTCAGGCTAGGGCATTAGGAGACCCAAGGGCAAAACAAGGCAAAAAACCTAGTTGCATACCAAGCCTTAGGATGAACAAAGCAAAGTTCTCGACCTTTTCCAAGCCAAGTTCGGACTTTTCGAAACCTGGATCATTTCAATCTGCTTGCAAACCCAAACTAAGCATGAACTTAACACCTTGGTTGAACAAAGTTCGGCATTAACAAAACCAAATAACTTGCTAGTACCCTGATAACACCGAGAAAAACATCGAAAGTGACCAAGTTTGAAGAAAGTTCGGTGTTTTATAAGCTAAACACTTGGTAATGCTGAACCAAATACCGAAGTTGACCAAATTTGAACAAAACTCAGCATTAGCAGACCCCTCAACTTGCCAAACCCAAGAAGAAGTCCGAAATTGAGCAAATTGGAACAAAACTTGGCAAAAACAGAACCTTTAACCTCCAAATCTCGTTGCTAATACCGAAGATATCACTAAAGTTTTTCAAGGGCATGATGATTTTAATGTTTTTTGAGCTTTTGGTCTGCAAACCCCATAAGAAATGTCGAACTTTATGGAGGGTTTTCTACATTTTATTCAAACTTAGGTGTTTGTTTGGAAAATGAGAGTGATCTTTTGCTTCTTATCAGCCCTTCCAATGTTGAGGTGGAGTCTGAACTCCCTCATTTTGTGCTCACATTCAATGATGATATTATTCCCCCTTCCAAAGTCAAGGGCATGATGATTTTAATGTTTTTTGAGCTTTTGGTCTGCATACCCCACAAGAAATGTCGAACTTTATGGAGGGTTTTCTACATTTTATTCAAACTTAGGTGTTTGTTTGGAAATGGGAGTGATCTTTTGCTTCTTATCAGCCCTTCCAATGTTGAGGTGCAGTCTGAACTCCCTCATTTTGTGCTCACATTCAATGATGATATTATTCCCCCTTCCAAAGTCAAAGGCCTTTCATCTCAAGGTAGATTTGTAGCCACAAAGGGCAGGATTGAAAGCATCAAAAGCCTTTCTAGTGCTTATTGGAAACTCAGAATTAGGAGAGGTCTTTGCCCTCCAAGGTGTTCATCCTAGGCCAATACAACACGTCACTTCCTCAAAACCTGAACACCTTCTCAGGCACAGTAGTATTCAAATCCTTCGAGGAATAAGTGAAGTGTGAGATGATGATTAATCCCTGACCTAAATGTTAATGTAGGATGGAGGATACAACAAAGGAGACCATTATGAAGTATGCTCTAAAACACTACCATCCTAAACACCGATTGAGTCGGAGGATTCCCAAAACAAAGCCAGAGGAAGAATGCCATGCCAGCACCTTGAGGATGTCAGTGAACGGACCCAAGAACGAAGCAAGAATGATTGGACAGGCATGACCCTTACCACCATCAGCATAGCAACAAGTTGAAAGCCAGGGCAAGGAATTGAAAGAAGAATCATACAGCAATGTGCTGATTGGTGTTGTTTCCAGAATTCTGGAAGGCATTGATAGAGCACCGAATGTTATAGGACTATCCAGAAATAGAAAACGAATAGCTGGAAACAACAAAAAATGAATTTGTTTGTAAAAGCAATTACTTTATTGTAAGGTGACCACTTGTGGGTCCAGTTTAATGTAATTCAAAACAAAGGGGACACAAGTTAGTTATTTCCTAGCTACTTGAAATACCTTTTTGTGCCTTGAACCCAATGAAACTTTGTCTTCTAGTGAGATTAACTGGAAACAATTGCAGGTAGCTAAAAAGGTAGCTGGGAGTTGTTGAGATCATTAACCAAAAAGTTGTTAGAGCTTCTAGAAGGCAGATCAAAGCCATTGGATGAATTCAATCCTGGCCATTGATCCCGAATGTAAAATCTATAAAAGGCCAGTAACTCTCTCATTGTAAGGGTTAGAAAAGATAGAACGTTAGAACAGTTAGGCGGTTAGGGTTTTAGAAATAGCTGTAACTAGGAATAGAAGTAAAATACAGTAGGATTGCTGAACATAAATTGTTGTAATGGCAGTTAAAGCAAGTGAATAAACATTGAAGCATGGTGTTTTGCCATTTGTTTTCTTTTGTTGACATGGTTTCTTTTCATTAAATCAACTAATGTTCAGGGATTTTAATGATGAAGTGTGAGGGTATTGGATCGATTTCAGGTTCATACCATTGGAGGCTTGTTGATTGTAGGTCTTTGTGCATGGTTAGTATGAGCCTATTGTTGCTCGTAGTTCAGATGTGAATGTTTGTTTTAGACTGCGCCAGAATTAGGTATCTATATGAATATTCATAGTCTAAAAATCCTTTTGTTTCCGTTGGAGCTTGCACTATTCCTATGGAGTTGTAAGTATATCTCTGGCTAAGAAGGAACTAGTTTATTTGAAGTTTGTCTACCCATGGCAGCAACTGTTATTATCATTGTCCTTGGGATCCCTAAACCTTAATCCCTTTTTTTATTTGTTTTCCTAGTTCGAAAATCAAAGCATCGCCAGATGTAGGCTAGCTTGTAAAATACATAAGTCCCCTCGTGTTTTGTAATGTCCCCGTTTTGGCCTGGAGTTGTTTGTATTTGATTGTTGGAGAAATAAGGGGAAATTATTTGATTTAATACTATATAAGTTGTCTAATTATATTTATTTAAAGACATACGTGAGATGACTGTTAGCCCATAATTAGGAATACAACTTTTAAGTTATTGTTATGCCATTTTGTTATGTTTTGGAGTCGGCCGTGTGGGTTCCCGTGTCAGTTACAACGGTTGGTACCTTGACCAACCGCCAGATAGTATATATTGCCATGTAAGGGAACCCCGACAATAATGTTGATGTATTGAACATTGTTGGAATGCAATAAAAGAACATATTTCTACCATCTGATTGTTACTTCCATGATCTGTAGATAATTGAACTGTTATCATATGTTCTGCGCTTATTTCTTGTTATTCTAGAACTTGAATAACATACAGGAGAGAGTAAACATTTTGGCGTCGTTATCGTTTCGAATTCCGGAGATCAATATGACGACAAGCGGTAACCACTAATAGGCCGACAATTTCAGCAACAGTTAATAGTCCCTGAAGGCGATACACACAAAGAACCAACGCAGGCGGAAGCTAGGGAGGATCAATTGACGGAGGATTTGGTGGAACTGTGGGACGTTTCCGTCACCTACTACGTGCAGAGGGAAGCTCAAGAGAGAGCAATCCCTTAGGGCACGGTACGTGAGGAACTCTCAATAAATTCTGCCGTGTTTGATCTTCTAGGGAGCCTTCCTAAACTGCTGGCACAGAACCTCATCGAACGGCAAGAGCAGAGGGAAGAAATTAGTCGGGAACGTCGTCGGCAGCAAATCCTACAGCAACACCAAGAAAGGAGTTGTAGGGAAGAGGAAGAGAGGGATACGAGCAGACACCGTACTCGCAATTAATTCCCCATCGTCCCAGCAAAGACCAACGGCGTAACACAAATAGAGGAGTAGGCGAGGGGTCAATACGAAGATCTCTACATATCAGAAAAAAAAGGAGCGGAGACGTCGACTGAGAGAGATTGTTGAAGGCTTGGAGAGTCCGAAAAGGCAGAGCAAGAGTCGGAGTGTGAGAATGACCTACAATCAGGAGAGGCAGAAGCTGCGTACGTAATACCAATTGGTAGCGGTTGTGACCAACCTACCACTGTCGGATGTAGCGGAGGATGATCTCGCCGACCAGGATGCTCACTCAACGTCTAGTGAAGAGCTCGGTGCTCAGTCCGAGAGCAATCCATCAGAGCACTCCGACCGCGACGAAGGGGTTGTACGGGACCTGCAAGGTGAGGTTGTGTAATATCCCCAGTAATTTTTTTTTGATTTGGCAATAAGATTTACAAAGCAAAAACAGTAACCTGTTAAGGTTAGAAAAATAATCCAAAATAACTGAAAGGGGGCCTTCCACCTTTTGTTCACCGAGATCCCAATCTGGGAGGGTGAAAGCATACAGTGTTCTAGGGATCGTTAGCACCATAAACCAACTGAAAAGTTGAATACAATAATGGGCGGCAAGCCATCCCCTTCCGCTTATCCAGCGGGTAAACTAGAAACTTGGAGGTAAACCAGCCAAGAGAACAACTCACCAAGACACAAATCACTCAACCGCAATGTTTCAGCGAGAGGACTGAATCACACAAAAGCTCAACTCCACCGCTTATTCAGCGGGACGACCATTACAATCATAAAATCACTCAACCACTTACTCAGTGGGAGGACTGAACTTCATAACTAAATTACAGAACAAGAAGGCGGCTAAGCTAGGCTCTTCCACTTATGCAGTGGGCAAGCAACCTCCAGAAATGATTAGCAGTACTACTACTTAACCTTAATATTTAGAAAGAGAAGATTAGAGATGATATCCAATGCAGATTACAGCAAGAAACAACTAACAAATTAACTCAAATCATGCTACTGCTGTTGTACCAAAAATCTGAAGTCAAACAATCATAACTAGTCTCAATCGGCAACACCAAAATGATCATAACTCACTCAAATGAAGTCGGAAACAAACCAAATCAAATGTGAATGAAAGATATAACCTAGAGGATGAAACATAAACACAAAACCTGCAGTCCAGTAGCCTCAAAACAGAAGCACGCATCCCAATACACCCCTAGAATGGTACAACCCAGCTGAAAGGTACGATTTGCAACTTAAAATCCAATTCTTCAAATCAGCAGCTATAAAATTGCAGACTATATCCCCTCCATGCCACGTTTTGATAGAGCCAATACCCAAAATGAAGGAATCACTTGGTCAAGAGGTCTGAGCAAAATATGGTTTCAGCAACTCCGCGACCAGCAGCAAGAAAACACTGCAAAATCCACACTCAACAAAACGCTCTCTAACAGCATTGGAAATACAAGAACACAACTAGGTACTATCTTTCAAGTATGAAACTGAGACTTAGCTAGGAAGCCACACTTCGAAGCTCAGATTTTCAATCGCCAAACCGGCAGCATAACAATGCAATTTCATAAGATATCCAAATGGGAGGCTAAGCACCTATATTTATAGTTTTTTTCCTCTAAAATTCAAATGTAAATGCTCCCAAATTCACCTCACCAATTTCCATTTCATTTCACTCTCACATGGCATCCAAATGACATTTCATTTCATTTCCCAAGGTGGGTGCCCAAGTTGCATTTTAACCAATAATTCAACAAGTTCGAACTTGCCTAAGTCTTCAATAATAACTTAATGCATTCTTCAAATTTCAACACCTAACTTAGGAAAATATAACATTGATATTAGATAAAAATATGTCTTTTCCTAAGTCGCCCAATATATCATTAATCAGTAATAAAATAATTAAATATTAAACCTTAGGATAAGGAAATAATATTTAATTAAATCACTTATGACTCCAATACTGATTATCAACAAAATCCAAGATGACGCTGAGCAATGAAAACCACTGAACTGCTACAAGATCGGGACCCTGTCCAAACTGCTAAAAATAGAATTGCTCAATACTGCCACTTACTAAAAATAGTAAGTCATGAAATACTCCTTCGAAAAACATGATCTTCGCACCCGGGGAAAGAGCTTGGAAAGCTCAGTAAGACAGCATCATCGAAACAGCCAAACCCTAACTTACTAAAAATAGTAAATTCTCACTTCACCAAAGAATCAAATGCATGTTATACCACCCTGGAGATCATGAAAAACCCAGAAGGAAACCATAGACAAAACTTAATAATTCCCTCCTGGTAAACCCTAAAAAGCTCGTGCAGAACTCCACAAAAGTTGGAAACCCTAATTATCCTTTCGAGATAGCCTATGGGTCTCCAGAATAGGCCAACGGACCACTGAACTAATCACTATGGAGAAGGGGACATTACAATCCACCAAACTCTTTGAGAATAACTGGTACCGAATTGGAAATTTGTCCCTCGGGGAATATTCAAAAATAGGAGAGTCAAACCCAAAAACCTCGGGAAGGAGGGAGTATAGGAGTGAGGGTGACCAAAGAGTCAAGGACCTGGGTGGACGCGTAGAAGGCTCATGGACGGAGCAATACAGTATGATCCGATCGAACGCGTATGGTACCTTCCAAGCATTTAATACCTTCCAGGTGGGACATAAAATCTTCCAGACAAAGACAATGGCACACACCCCAAAGAAACAGAACCTTCCTAGATTCATGGGAGACGGGTCGAAGGACACAGTACGACACTGCAAGACATGCATAGCCATCTAGCAGGCAAACGGCTAAGACGACCAAGATTACTGGTTGAAGGCATTTTCAGCCACCCTTCGAGGGATAGCAATTGACTAGTACACAGACCTAGATGTCCAACATAAAACATCATGGAACAATTTGAAGAAGGCCTTCCAAGAGGAATTCGAACTCGTACGTGACGACAATGAAATTATGGTGGAGATTTACAATACCAAACAGTGAAAAAGTGAAAGTGTTTGGGCTTATAACCGAAGGTTGAAGGAACTTTGGAACAAATTAGAGAACCAACCGGCAGATGGGCTAAAGAAGAGATGGTTTGTCGAAGGGTTGGTACCCTCCCTCAAGCAGAAGATGAAGGTGGTCCCTCCACTGTCATACGATGAAGCTTACAACCGAGCAATAGATATTGAAATCGAGAGTAAAACATCGAAGGGTAAACGAAGGCCAAGTGAGGATGACAGTACGGACGGAAGTAGCGACGGCAAGTCCAAAACTGTACAAGCTCTTCGAAAGGGCATGTTGCGAATGATGAGGGAGTTGAAGGCTTATAAAGAAAGTGGTAGAGACGGCAAGGAGCTTTGGTGCACCGACTGCAAGGCAAAAGGGAATACGAAGGGAACATGTTCAAAGAAAGCCTTTTGTGACATCTGTCAGGTACTGGGTCATTCCACCAAGGAATGCTCGTACAATTGAAAAACACGGAGCACACAAGTGCTCGATACTCAAAGAGAGCAAGCCACTCCACCAGCCACACCAACAAAACAATCAGCAAATTTGAAGGCTTCACCAGGAGGATACCGCAATAATGGACGCGAGAACCGTTCCAATAATATCACGCCAAGGAGCAAAATTCAATACGACGCAAAATGGCGGCCCATGATCCAGTGTCAGAAATGGGAACAATGGTGGATGTTTGTTGTGCAAATGGTGTGGTCCTGGAAATAATGAGGACACTGACTGCCCCAAGCAGAAGGGAGTAAACATGTTGCACGTGAAGGAGCCAGACGATGAGGTACTGGCAATCACAAGATTGCAAAGTAAGAAGGCGGTATACCCCAATCCCCGTACGGAGAAGGAGAGACTCCGAGAAGCAAAGGCTGATGTGGAATGGGCAATGGCGGAGGAGCGTAGGGCCTCACACAATATTGCCAGTACCCCACTCTAGTTAGTGTCTGAGAAAACAATTATCAAACAGATGTTGCAAACCACCATACCCATACGCGTGTCTAACCTTCTACAAACAATGCCACAATTGAAGATGGCTATTACAAACATAGTCAATGAGAACACTGCCAACCAGGAACACCATCACATGGCAGCAAAACCATTTGGCACAAACCCCATGGCGGCAACAGAACTACCTGGTGCGTCTGCTACAGACCCCATGTTGCTCACCATAAGCATTGGTTGGAAGTCGACCATGGTCGAGATGGAGATAGTGGGACAAAAATTGACGAACACCATTGTTGATGGCGGCTCCGGAGTGAACGTGTTACCGGAGGAGACATGGAGGGGTCTAGGCAAGCCAACTCTCTACCCACCAGCATTCCACCTCGTCGCTGCCGACCAGCATGGAATCAAGCCCCTGGGGACACTCATGGCACAAAAGGTTGTGGTCGGTACTGTTGTGACGTTTTCACACATCGCCCCATTGCAAATGGGGACCCATGTTTTTTGCTCGTTTTCGCTTTGCTTTTTAGGGTTTTGGTTTGAATCCAGTCGGTTTTGGGAGCTTTTTGAGTTTCCTTTTCTAGAATGCAAATTTTGAATGCAATGAATTCGCCAGAATGGTCTAATTTTCAATTGGAATGTTGATGCAGAGCTTAAATTTGCCTAAGTGTTGAAGATGAAATGTGAATTTTTGTCCAATTGAATATTTTTGACCAAATTTTGACATTTTTGATTTTTGATCCTAGGCATTTCAAATTATTTGTTTTCGCCTTGTGAAGTGTTAAAATGTGTAAAATCATGTTATTTTGGCCTGTAGGAGCAAAATCGCTCCTGTCCCTCAGTGAGGGACGGGAGCTCGTTTTCAAATATTTTACTATTCCTGCAGGGTCAAGATGAATTACGAATTGGAAGTGATGGAGAAAGGCGAGATCTTTCCATTGAATATAAATTGAAGATTTTCATGAGCACAGAAATGCCTCCAGGGGAAAAATCGCTCCTGTCCCTCAGTGAAGGACCGGAGCTACAAATCCAATTTTGCTTTGTCCTTGCAAGATTTTAACGTCTTGACGATGTGAAAAGGTCCAAAGAGGTGCATTTTATCAAATGAATATAACTTGAAGCGCTGTCGGGGAGATCAACAGGATAACAAGTCCGGCTTGAGTAAGGTCCTGATCCTGAAATTTGGCTAAGTCTGGAATGTCCTGATCCTGAAATTTGACTAAGTCTGGAAACTGACAAAACCTCCAAAAACTAGATTTTGCAATATAACTCCTGAAGGTCTGAAACCACTCTCAAACATCCTGAAAGTATATATGGAATATAACTTAAAGTATAAGAAAGAAGAAACATGTTATATTCCATAAAAATTATCCTGAATACTTAAATGTTATATTCCATAAAAATTATCCTGATAGAGAGTGCGAAAAGTCAAATTTCGCTCGTGTCCTTCACCAAGAGTCCAGAGCGAAAAGCGCTCCTATCCCTCTCCAAGGGACCAAGGCGAATCGCTCGTGTCCCTCACCAAGGGTCCAGAGCGAAAATGCTTAGTTGAGCCATTCCTGACCTTGTTTGGACGAATCGAGACATCAAAGGCATGGTGAAAGACGAAATGAGCATGATAGAACATCCAGACTTGATCAAAAACAATGAAATGATGAAGTTTTTGCCTAGAGGGTCAATTTCGCCCCTGTCCCTCTCCCAGGGACCTGAGCGATATTCTTCATAAGGCAAAATTCAGGCAAAAATCAAGTCAAGTTCATGTTTGAAGGCCAGGAAGACGATGAAATGAACTCATTGAAGATAAATTGAAGATTATGAAACGTCAGCAAGGACCCTAAATGCTTAAGTTCGCTCCTGTCCCTCAGGAAGGGACCAGAGCGATTTTTGTTGTAGATGATTTTCTTGCCCAGTTTGGATGGATCTCAAGGCGTGGATGGATGGAAGAAGGTACAACGGATCCGTTGAAGATAATTTTCGAAGATGACAAAGTGAGATGGAGCCTACAAGAGCAAGATCGCTCCTGTCCCTCTCCAAGGGACCAGGGCGATATGATAAGTATGATGTCGTTCCTTTAAGTTCAAGACACTCCAAGTTCGAATACAAGGTGGTGAAGACATTTTAAGGCGTCCTAATCAAGCGCAAAGTATCAAAGGTTGCTAACATTGAAGAATTTACACCAAGATTCCCAGTTCGCTCCTGTCCCTCAGGGAGGGACCAGAGCGAAATTTGCATAAAGGCTCTAAATTTTGAAAATTGATCACGTTCCAAGTGACCAAGGAAATCAAAAGGACTTCATTTTACGCGAGGAAAGTGATGGCAAGTTGAAAAGGCAAAGACAAGTTCAAAATCTTGAAGTTCGCTCCTGTCCCTCTGGAAGGGACCAGAGCGATATTAATCATATTGGCTAAATCTCTCAAAATTCACGTTAAGTCAAGGTTTTTGCGGATCACACAAGGTCTAAGGCATCATAACAAGGTGATATGCAAAGGGGTTGAACGTTAAACAATCATCAAATCGAACAAAGAGGCTATATCGCTCCTGTCCCTCTCCAAGGGACCAGAGCGATTTGCATGGGATCCTTCATTTTCCTTCAAATGCATGTCAAGGCAAGTTCACACAAGATCAAGGACGTCTTTTGAAAGGTAATGGACGAGGAATTGGTACCAAGAACGAAGAATGTCAAGTAAAAATGTAGGGATCGCTCCTGTCCCTCTCCAAAGGACCAGGGCGATATCACACCTAAAGGACATTTGTTTGCAGGACAAGTCGCTCAAGTTTAAAAATCCTAGCGAACATGCCAAATCCAACGTGGAGATGGAGATTTTGGACGTAAAAAATGCAAGAGTTATGATCAAATTGATGGATCGCTCCTGTCCCCCAGTCAGGGACCAGGGCGATGAGGTACGTATCTTCTCACTTTTTCATTTTGGCGCTTAAAACACATTTTTTAAATTTATTTAAATGCTAACAAAATCGATATTTTATTAAAAATAGCATTTAAATATTGCGCTTAATGTTAATTAATTATTTTGCCTTGTAAAAATCGAATTTGTCAATTTAAATGATAAAGGCATTTAATTAATTATTTATTAATTAATAAAAATCAAGAGGAGCGCTTAGATAGGGAGGTCGGCCTTTATTATTTATTTAAAATCGTTTTAATTGCCTCATTTTATCAAAGTCGGCCTAGAGGTAATTGTGAGAGGTGAGCGCTTATAAAAGGAGGTGTTTATTTCATTTTTAATCATTATTCAAGCATCCTCTTTCATATGCGATTTGGAGTATACAAAGGAAGTGCGAAAGTATCATTCAAGAGGAGGAGCGAATTTCAAAGGGAAGGTGCAAGCATTATCAAAGGAGTTCGAGTTTCAAGTTAGGCGAACTTGCCAAGGACATTGAGGAACACATCAAAGATATCCCCAAGGGTGGCGAATGGACAAAGAGGACGTTCATTATCCTTCAAGATCACGTCGAAGCCATCAAATTTTGATTTTTGCCTAGGCGAATTCCTTTATTTTGCATTTTAGAGTTAAGCTCTCAAATAAGGTATGGCAAGATCTCTTGTTTTAATTTCGAATTTTGTTCGTCATTGCCTTAATTTTGAATTTTGAAATTTTGTTTTCCCTTAGCTCAGTCGTTTTTTAGGAAATAATAACTCAAGGATTTATTATGAAGTTTCCTAAAAAATTAATTTAATCTATGCTATTCATTGCAAAATCATGGTATTAATTTTGAAATGTTGTGTAGGCATCAAATGGAGATCTCTTCAAGGAAAATCAAGCCGGATTCAGGACGGTCTTCGCCAGGACGATCAAACTAGGACAGGGGCGACCTCTTTCAATCCAACGTTCCAAGGCGAGGTACATCATCTTCCTGCACATCAAGGACGCAAGGAGTAAGAACAAGGGCTCGTTGAAGAAGCAAAAAGTTCCAGATGAATTAATTAAAGGAGGCTTCTCAACAACATCAAGTTGAATATCTACCAAGTTACAAGTGTCAAATGAGGTGGCGTCCTAGTCATCATTTCTCCAATCAGTGAGGTCCACCTCAGCATATCCAGATTCAATGTACTTAACTCATGGAAGGTGACACAAACTCCGATGTACCTACCCCGGCTATCCATTGGTCGATTTTTCTAGAGAGGACATGTGTCCAAGCAATACAATTTTATCATTGGTCAAGCATTAAATGTTATGTAATGGTTGTAACAAACCCTAATTAGGGTTTTCATTGTAAAATCTTGGCCATTGATCTCAAATTGATCTAAGCCATCAAATTGTATTGTGGGCACTATATAAGCCCAGGCATTTTCATTTTGTAGGGGGATTAGAATTAGAGAGAGTTGTAAATAGTTGAAAGTAGTTAGTAGATAGAGAATAGAATAGGAGGACAAGGCAAGAAATTGTTGCCATTGATTGTAAACAAACTCCATTTTCATTGAAGTAATGGTGAAATATGTCGTTTTCTTGCAATTTGCATGGTTTCTTGTTGAGTCTTCAATCTTAGATGGTAGATGATTAGATGAATGGAGGAAATGTGATTGATTGATGGTGGAATTCGTATATCCATACTACTAGCAGTTTGTTGATTGCAGACTTGCCTTGTGTAGTCAACTGGAATCGTTCAGCTTAAGCTCAATTTCAATTTGTTGCCTCTTCATTGATATGCATCAACTTGGATGGTATCTATGCCTGCGGTGATGATTTGAACATCATAAAGCTTCCCTTAGAAGATCGCACTAGTCTTGTGTAGATGTTCCATTGATGTCAAAACAAGACCTAGTTAGAGTTTCATCAAAAATCAAGTCATTGCTCCTACATTCTTAGTATTAGGATTAGATCCTCTCTTCGCCCTTATCCTTTTTTCATTTTTTTTCAAATCCAAGTTAGTCAGAGCCTGTGTCCAGCAAAGCAGATCGGAAGTTCAATCATCACATGTAAGTCCCCTTGTGATTCCAGCAAATCACATCATACCACTGGAGCTTGTCCACACGTAGAGACCCTACATCAAGGAACCTTGGAGTCTACCTAACTGATCCTTTATGCGAATCTTCAGCAGTTAGAGACTTTATTCAAGAGAGGATAAGATGCCCTTAGGTATTCTATTCTGTGTATGATGGTGTACAAAATACACGTCAACAGGTACCCAGCACTTTTTCCTTGACTTTGTGGTCATACCGTTGGAGAAGAAGGCCTATGACACCCTTCTAGGAAGGGATTGGCTGATTATGGCAAAGGCGAACCACACCTGGAAGAAAAAAACACTCTCCATCGAGAGTGAAGGTTGCAAGTACGTGATCGACTTGAGGAATCAAGCAATGAGCGAGGAATTGGCGTCTTCCGATTCACACTCAAATGACTCGCATAATTAGGAATGGGGCTCACAGAACGGCCTGGAAAGGATGGAACCTGATGATGAGGTCGTTTTGGAACTTGAGGGATGCTTAGAGGATGAAACAAGTTCCCTCACCAAACTCTTCCATTGGCAGATGGAAGACTATGAAGTATATCACCCCGATTGCCACATGTTACAAATCTGCGAGATCGGGGAGTCAAGTGCAAGTATGGAAGATGCAACTTTTCCTCCAGAGTACGGGGAGTACCCTGAAGGGGTAGCACGGGTGGATGATGCACCCACACACCGGTTCAAACGGCACAAACTCATCAAGTATGACAAGCCCAATGTGAAGAAAGTGAATTTGGGAAATGATGTCGATCCAAAGGTAATTTTGGTTGGGGACGATTGGAACCCCGTGCTGAAAGCAGCGGCATTTAAAATCTTCCTGGAGTACAAGGATGTGTTCACATGGAAGTACAAGGACCTGCAAGGGATACCCCTGGAGTTGTGCGTACATAGAATACCTCTCGTACCGAGTACCCAACCCATACGAAGGAGGCCGTACAAAATGAAGAAGAACTATGCAGGAAAGGTGAATGAAAAAAATTGAAAAGATGCTAGAGGCCAACATCATCTTGAAGGTAGAAACCAGTGAGTGGGTATCGCCAATTCTCATCTCCCTAAAGGAGGCAAATCAGATTAGGATATGTGTGGACTTCCGATGTTTGAATGTCATTACTATCAAGGATCCATTCCCAATTCTGATCACTGACAGCATTTTGGAGGAGGTAGCAGGCCATTAGATTAACTCCTTCCAGGACAGATTTTCTGGATACAACCAGATCAATATTGCCGAAGAGGATAAACTGAAATTAACATTCATAGTGGAGGACGGAGTATATGCATACAATCGCATGTCGTTCGGGGTGTGTAATGCTTCGGCCACCCTCCAGCGGATTATATTGCATATCTTTGATGGGATGTTGGTCGAAAGCTTCAAGGCATTTATGGATGATTGGTCTATTTATAGCAAGTAGGAAACTCATTTGAACGCGCTCGGGGAGTGCATGGAGAGGTGTAGGCGGGCCCCGCTGGCCTTGAATCCCAAGAAGTGTCGATTCATGGTACCACAATGTAAGTTGTTGGGGCACATTGTGTGCAAGGAAGGGCTGAAGACAGACCCCGACAAGGTAGGGGTAATTGTAAATATGGAGAGTCTGACGGATGTCACAGGGGTAAAATCCTTCCTGGGACATGTCGGCTATTATAGGAGGTTTATCAAAAGTTTTGCACAAGTGTCATGCCCTCTGGATAAGTTTACAAGAAAAGGTGAACCATTCACATGGGGAGCAGAATAGGAGGAAGCATTCAAGGAATTGAAATCTCGATTGGTGAGTGCACCAATCCTGTCCTGGCGTACCCAGATTGGGACAAGGAGTTCCATGTCCACGTGGACGCATCCAACTTCGCCATTGGTGCCACTCTGGCACAAGTAGGCATACAAGGGCTGGACCACCCTATTCTTTTCACTAGCCGTCTGCTCTCCAAGGCGGAATGAAACTATAGTACGACAGAGAGGGAGGCATTTGGGATGGTGTATGCAGTGTAGAAGTTCCGCCACTACCTCTTGGCGACACCATTCACCTTCTACGTAGACCATCAAGCCCTGATGTACCTGGTGAACAAACCGATAATCCAAGCACGAGTGAGTCGATGGTTGCTACTACTCCAAGAATTCACCTTTACAATCATCGTACGCCCTGGGAAGAGTCACGTCATAGCAGACCAACTATCAAGAATCAAATCCGAAGAGCCTGGGGAAGGAGTAAATGAAGATTTTCCCGATGCTCACTTGTTCCAAATAGTCGTACTAACTCCTTGGTATGAGAGCATTGGCGAGTACCTATACACCTCTACATTTCCACGGGACATGCCACTAGGGGAACAACGTAAGTTGGCACTCAAAAGTAAAACATTTCAACTGATTAATGGCCTACTGTATAAGATGCGACCAGACCAAATCCTACGAAGATGTGTGATGCAGGAAGAAATTCCAAGTGTACTAAAGGAAGCTCATGACGGATTGGTCAGGGGCCACATGGGGCCCGATCCTACTACACCTAAGGTTTTGTTGGCAGGACTGTGGTGGCCAACCTTGCACATTGATGCACGCGATTGGGTGGTTGGATGTGACACATGCCAATGTACGGGGAATCCTCTTAAACGGGACTTCATGCCCCTGTTCCTCTCCCAGCCGCAGGAAATGTTTGAAAGATGGGGATTGGATTTCGTAGGACCTCTCAAGGTGAGCAATATGCATAGATGTCGATACATTGTGGTAACCACGGAGTACTTGACAAAGTGGGCCGAGGCTCGGGCTCTATCGGACAACACTGCCATAAGTACGGCGAGGTTCCTATACGAACAGACTGTAACCAGGTTCGGGATCCCAATTCAGATCACAAATGATAGAGGGGTTCACTTTGTTAACCAGGTCATCCGGACAATGATGGTCGAGTTTAAAAATTTTCACAATCTTTCAAGCCCCTACTACCCCCAAGCGAATGGCCAGGGAGAAGCCACAAATAAGGTGCTCGTGCCTATCATTTATAAATTCTGTAGAGTGGAACGAGAGAACTAGGAGGAACGTCTGCCAGCGGTACTATGGGCGTACAGTACCACGTACAAGGCGACCACAGGCCATACACCGTTCCAACTCATGTACGGCCAAGAGGCAGTGGTACCAGCGGAGTACACCGAACCAAGCCTACGGATTGTTGTTGATAACCAGTTGGGAGCTAAGGAGAGTTTGCATGCTCGACTTACGAACCTCACCAAGCTAGATGAACGAAGGATGATGGCACAATGGGCGACGAAAGTGGCCCAACGCCGACGGAAGTATTGGAACAACAAACATCTATGGCGGACAAACTTCCGTCCCGGACAGTAGGTTCTCAAATATAACGGCCACAACGAACTTCCTCCTGGGAAGTTCAAAGTTTGTTGGCTGGGGTCCTATAAGATCAGGGAAGTGGGGAAGAATGGAGCAGTGAAATTGTCTACCCTGGATGATAACCCAATTCGTGACCATGTCAATCAACATGTTGGGATATACCACAAAAGGAGATTGGACTATTGGAAGAAGCAAAGAAATAGAGGACCCCGTGGTCACTGCAGAACCATATAGACAAGACGAAGATTCAGCTAAGTCGCTTACGTTCATCGAAGAGCGACTTGTGCCAAACCAAGTTGAGGGCATCGTGGTGCCCAGAATTCACAAACACCTAACAAACGCCTATTTTGGCGATCCGACAACATGGATAAGGATCACGGTGTTAATCCTAGAGGATCCGGTTAATACTAAGAGGGGTGAATCAGTATTAACAAAAACTGAAACTTTCAACACCAAAACAGAACTATCTCAGATCTGAAAACATTCAACACTTAAACCAATTCCTCATAACAGATTTCCTTATCAGATCTAGATAATCATTTCCTCTTATGCAAGCTTATTAATCAGATTAGCCATCAATTCAATATCAGATCAACAAACACTATTATCAACTTATTTAATGATCAAAATGCTTCATCAATCATATAATCATCAATACAGGTAACCACTTTAGGATCTCTGATAAACAAACATAAACTGTCTTAACCGGTTATATGAAATAAAACATGAACATCACAAGAAAAGCATTCCACATATGAACACCATGATTTTCACGTGGAAACCCAAATAGGGAAAAACCACGGTGGGAATTGGTACCCACAAATATTTTGCACTCTTTCGGAATGCACCCTGTTAGGAGCCAAGCCTGATTAGAAGCTTACAATGATGCCTTGTTAGGAGCAGACACTGTTAGGAGTCACCCGATTAAGGGATTTACCTCAACCCTATTAGAAGCTTTGATCTGTTAGGATCAACCTCGCAAGAGGATTTAGAACTTAGATATTGAGTCACCCTGTTAGGGGATTTTACAATATGAGGCTTGTTACGACCTACCCGGTTAAGGGATTTTAGCTGTTATAATTGTTAGAGAGCAACAGTGAATGATCTATGTATAGCATAGTTTTAAGACTCGCCACGGACTCGTGAGTCCATGGGACCCACGAGTCGACTCGCCAAGGACTCGTAAGGCGATTCCATCTGAAAGACTCGCGAGGTGACTCCATCTGAAAGACTCGCGAGTATTTTGCAAGGACTCGCGCGAGTCTTTTGCACGGACTCGCGAGTCTTTCAGATGGACTCACGCGACTAAGAAAAAACGTCATGCAAGCTTTAAAAGTGAGTTTTTTTTATATTTTATCTTTCATTCGACATAACTAAGGGAGTGAAATATCTCTTGAAGGGTTGTTTTTCACAGTGTCGTCCCCCCCTCCCTTTTGACTTTTTTGGGGGTTAAGAGGTAACCCATATTGGACGTGGGCCAATAGAGAAATAATACCCAACACCTTTATAAAATAATAAAAGTATTTTTGGCCTCACTGCCCCCAAACCCCCGTCGAAAAATATAGGTGGAAACTGCGCTGATGGAAGTAGGGAAAATTTAACCTCCGAGTCTGATTAGGCTCCATATAACAACATAATTAGCATTGAAGAAATCTTGGTATTTAGATTTAGCATTTCAAATTTCCTATAGTTTCATTTGAAATGTAATTCTTATACTATTATACTGTCATACATCTTTTCAAAACTAGTTTTTCAAGTACTATATGTATATGTATAACTATATCAGCACCACCACCCTGCCGCCGTCCCCCTGCTGTCCCCAAACTTAGGCCCTTGATCCCCGCGTCCCCTCGTCTCCAACGCCGGTGGAACATTGGACTTTTTCATTAGTTTGTAGTCTTCTCTTTAGTTTGTTCATTGTTGTTTTTCACATTTGCAGTTGGACATATAATTATATGTAATTTTGTAAACATTTATAAACTTATGCTACTATTATACATTTAAGAGTTGAAACTATGAGTATGAATGATGAAATTTCAAATATTGCGCGTTTGTAGATCGTATGACATGTGTAACGTTTCAATTATGGCTCTTATGTTCTCTAAATGCATTAATTTCTTGATGTTTTTTGGTAAAACTACGGTTTTTTTTTTTGCTGAGTATTTCGCGAGTCTTTCACGAGTCTGAGTCCGAGTCCAAATTTTTGGTTTGCCGAGTCCGTGGCAAGTCCGAGTTTTAAAACTTTCGTGTATAGCACTCAACTGCTTGCTTAATCAGATCCAATTAAGTTCTAAATCTGCATCTCATTGGCAGACCTTCTCACACACACTGGTTCGACTTCACACACTTCTCAAAATCACCGACACTTTCAAACATCAACCTTACCGACATAAATAACTTTTACAACTAGGTCACCATCAAAACCCTAATACTTACTACGTAGATCATCAGAGATATTTACAACTCATTACAGATCATCAAATAGATCATTATAATCAATTACAAAACAATATCGACTGTTGACTGATCATAAATCCTCACAACAAGTCGATCAGGTACAAAGTCAAACCCTTAGCGCATTCCTCTAAGCACTTTGCACATTCCCAAGAAATTTGTTCTCCAAACGCACCAAAACATCTTTCAAACACATCACGCAGTTTGTGTCGCGTTATCATCAACATGTGAACTTGATGTAGATCACCGCCAAACCAAAAATAATTACCGGTTAAGAGAATTCTTTACCGGTCCTTAAACCCTTCTTAAACACTGGTAAAACTTCATCAGAAATTCAAAACATGCCTTCCAGTAACCATGATAGGATGCGGTTTCGGTTACATACTCAAATCCATCATAAAAGCATATGTATCAAACCACAAGTCACCAAACATCACCAATCACCCGATTCCATCAAAACTAATTTGCTTTACCGGTTAAGGTCCTAATTCACGGTCTTGCTAGTAAACTCTGTCAAACTATCAAACTCTAACTCTGGTAGACCAAATTACTTAGCCAACAAGTCAATCACCGAAAACCAACTGTAAACATCATTAAACATCAGTTGACCCTGGTTGCCATCAATGACAACACAAATAACTAATCGTGTCATCTTTCTACTACCGGTACATTCATCCATCAACATCTCATCCTCATCAATTATGCAAAACATGCCAACAATCTCCCCCTTTGGCATTGATGGCAACACTAAATATCAACATACTCAACTCATATTGTTCTGCTCTGTTCTGGACCTTCTCTACAACTCTTATCTTCTCTGTTGCACCTCATCTGTCGGTTACACTCTATCTTCTCCTCCTAATCATATGTCTTCTTTTAATCATATTTCTTCTCCCCCTTTGACAGCAATGCCAAAGGTGTATAAGCATCACAAATCATCAAATTTGTTGCTGCTATCTTCAACATGTCTGCAAACTCATCTAAGTTGCTCCCCCTGCAGAGTAGCTTGCATCTCATCAATCCAAAGTGAAAAATAGTCATTAAGCGCACTGGATTGATGAATCCTGCATTCCTGTATTGTCTGAGTAGGGGTCTAACCCCTAATTTACCTTTGAGATATTCAAAGGTTGTCTTCATCAATGGTTTTGTGAAAATGTCTACTAGCTGCTCTTTGCTTGTCACATACTCCATTCGCACTTGTTTTTCCTGTACTCTTTCCCTTAGAAAATGATATTTCAATTCTATGTGCTTAGTTCTTGCATGTAGCACGGGATTTTTCGAAATATTAATTGCACTACTATTATCACAGTCAATAGTTACCGGTTCAGACATATCAAATCTGAATCCTTCAAGCACATGTCTCATCCAGATTGCGTGCATGCAATTCACTGATGTTGCAACATACTCTGCCTCTGTTGTTGACTGAGAAACACAAGTTTGCTTCTTACTTGTCCAAGCAACCAATCTGCCTCCAAGAAGAAAAGCTCCACTGGTAGTGCTTTTCTGGTCATCTGCATTGCCTGCCCAATTTGCATCAGTAAACACATCCAAAGAAAAATTTCCTTTATAAGGATACCATAAACCATAATCTACTGTGCCTTTTAGGTACCATAATATCCTTTTCACCGCTACCAAGTGAGTCTCCTTGGGATCTGTTGTGACGTATTCACACATCGCCTCATTGCAAATGGGGACCCTTGCTTTTTGCTTTCTAGGGTTAGTTTTCTTGGCTTAGTCTTTTAGGTTCTTGTTTATTAATCTTTGCATTGGAGAGTTGCTAGTGAGCTCGTTAGGGCAGGATGGTTTGCTTGAGTTCAAATGGGTCAGTAAGTGGTTTAGGTCAAGGTCTCTGTTGAAAGTTTCCTCTTAGTTGGGCCTGGGTCTTGCTTCTAGGGTTGAGTCTTGATTGAGTTTGAGGAAGTCATTGTATCATGTTAGGAGTCTTACCTTTTGAAGCCCATGTCATTGAGTTACGGAAGTGAATGGAAGTATGTGAGTAGGTGTTCTCAAGGATTCTTCCCTTTGAGGGTTTGAAATTGGTCCAGTTGATGAATGATGAAGTTCTTTTACTTCTAGGCATTGATTGATGTGAAACTAACCTATTTATCCTTGGAAAAGGCCTAACGACCAAGCCCAGACTTGAAAAATTGAGAGTTGAATAAGAATTTGAGCACAAATGCAAAATTCGTTCCTGACCCTTCCAAAGCGACAGGAGCGAAATCTTCCTTAGCTCCCTTGACTCCTATTTTGGACAAAACTTTCACTTAAAGGCATGGATTGGGGGGAAATTAGCTTGAATTAACCTTTTGGATGCCTTTGATCAAACTTAGACTTGGAAATTTGGAGAAAAGGTCAAGAATTTGACCATTATTGCAAAATTCGCTCCTGACCCTTCCAAAGGGTCCACAGAGAATTTCCTTAGACTCTTCTCTTGCTCCCAATTTAGATCTCAAAGCTTGCTGCTACGCCTTGACTAAGTGAGGAATGACCTATCTATGCCTTGTGAGCAAGTTGGAACAAGATAGAATGAGGAAATTGAGCCTAAAATATCAATTTTGCTCCTGACCCTTCCAAAGGGTCCAGAGCAAATTTTCTTAAAAAACCTCTCCTGCTTCTAACATGGGTTAAAATCCTTGATTCCACGCCTTGAGTGAATGAAAAATGGTCTATCCATGCCTTTGGAAGTGAGTTGCAACCAAGTGAGATGAGGAAAATTGAGGGATTTGAGCCAAAAAGCAAAATTACACTCATGACCCTTCCAAAGGGTCCAGAGCGAAATTCCTCTTTAGGTCCTATCCTTCCAAAGGTACCTAAGCGAAATTGTCAAGATGTGCTTGTGATCCAACATTTTGAACTAGGCACCTCCTTAAGGTGATTTCTTAGCATGTCCTAAGATGAGAGCAATGTGAATGAGGGTGAAGTATTGAATGTTTGAATGATATTGAACCTAAAACAGCAATTTCGCTCCTCACCCTTCCAAAGGGTCCAGAGCGAATTTCCTTAGATCTCCCTTCTTTGCATCAAGCTTAGGTTCCAAAGCTTTAATTAAGGTTGATTGAACTTAGAGGCACCCTTAGGCATGCATTTGAGTAGGTCATGATCACTAAATGTGAGGGATTTGAGCATAATTGTCAAATTTCGCTCCTGACCCTTCCAAAGGGTCCAGAGCGAAATTCTCCAAATGACCTAATTCCTCACTAGAAGCATTGAATGGTGGTCATGCATGCCAAAGAAAGGATTCAAAAGTCAAGTTTAAGATAAAGCCAAGTGAAAAGGGATGTGAATTAAGCCTAAAATGCAAAATTTGCTACTAACCGTTCCAAAGGGTCCAGAGCGAATTCCTTAAAATGACCTAAATTGTCACCAAAGCATTGAGTGGACATCACTTTGAGAAGGTAAGGGTGGAAAAGACAAGTCCAAGGCAAATTGAATGTGAATTGAGCCTAAAAATGCCAATTTCGCTCTAGACCCTTCCAAGGGTCCAAAGCGAAATTCCTAGAAGGACTCCCTATTTCGCCTAATGCACCCAAAAGATCTTGTTTCAAGCTAAATTGAGGGCGAATTGACTTGATCATGATAGGAGGAGGTTTGATAAGTTAAGTTCAAGGCAAAGTGATGATGAATGGAAGATGAATGGTGTCAAAAGACAAATTTCGCTCCTGACCCTTCCAAACGGTGTAGAGTGAAATTTCCTAAAACCTCTATTTGCTCCTTGTTTGGGGTCGAAATCTTGGTTCCTAAGGCATGGTGGAGAAAAGATTGAAGTATACTTGCCTTGAGAAGTGATTTGAGGCAAAGAGATGATGAATTTGAGGCTAAAAGACAAATTTCGCTCCTGACCCTTCCAAAGGGTCCGGAGAGAAATTCACCTAAGCTCCCAACCCTTCCAAAGGGTCTAGAGCGAATTTCTTTTGTACCTTGCCTAAGCCTTTGAACTAACCTAATCCTAAGCATTTTCGAGGGCAAAAGACTTTTTTTTAATGAGAAAAGGATGAGAAATGAAGTTTTATGAAGGAAAATCAAGCAAAATGTCAATTTCGCTCCTGGCCCTCCCAGAGGGTCCAAAGCGAAATTCCTAAGAGGTCTAATGTTTTGCCTAGGCCCTTGAGCGAAACCTATTCCTAAGCAATTTTGGAGGCGAATGACTTGATCTTGATAAGGTAAGGGTGAGAGATGAATTTTTATGAAGGAAGATTGAGTAAAATTCAAAATTCACTCCTGACCCTTCCAAAGGGTCCAGTCCGAATTTTTTTGAGGCCTGTACATAGCCCAACGTCCAAAGCGAAATCCTTCTTTTAGGCCTTTTTGGGGGTCAAATAAGTGATGTCTTCATGAGAGAGGGATCGAAAGGTGAAAATCAATGCAAATTGAAGTGAGAGGAAGGAAGAATTCAACCTAAAGCAAGAAATTTGCTCCTGACCCTTCTAGAGGGTCCAGAGCGAATTTCGTTATAGGTCCTATCCTTGAAGAAGGTCCAAAGCGAAAATTTCATTATAGGTCTTGTCCCTGGAGAGGGTCCAGAGCAAAAATCTCATTATAGATCCTGTCCCTGAGGGGGTCCAAAGCGAATTTCATTATAGGGCCTGTCCTTCCAAAGGGTCTAAAGTGAAATTGATCTTAATGCCTTCTTGTTGATGGTTTGAAGTGAGAAATGCCATGTTAGGATGAATATATCATAAGTGCTTGATACCATTTTTGTTTGTTTTGTAGATCAACAAAATCAAGATGGAGGAAGATCAGGCCAGGACACGGGCGACCTCTTCAAGTTTCATCATCATCAAGGACACTTCAAATGCATGAGAGAGGACTCAAGGTGCTACTAAGTTGAAGGACTTCAAGTGTTCAAGGAATTGCAAGCAATGGAGATGACCATCCTCAGGGACCTCATTCTACCAAATGGAGAAACCACAGGATGTCAAAAAGAAGGATCTTACAAACACTTCAAGGCGAAGTGAGCTACTAGAGGAGTAACTCGACCGTGAAGAGGCTTCAAAAGAGTCAAGGAGAGGTACATCATTCATCGAATACATCAAAGACGAAGGAGGATCAACCAAAGGTCATTACAGAGGAAGTACCACACAAGGTGGCATCCTAGTCACTATTCCTCCAATCAGAAGGCTCCACATCAACATGTCCAGATTCGATGAATCACACCTATGTATGGAGACACAAACTCCGATGTACCTACCCTTGCTTCTTATTGGTTCTCTTGTTTTGAATGTAATTTTCTCATTGGCTAAGAGAGTTTGTTATAACAAACCCTAATTAGGGTTTCCATCTTGTAATCCTAGCCATTGATTGTAAATCAATTAGTGCCATTGAAATGTAAAGAGATCTCTATATAAAGCTTTGGCTCTTTATTTGTAAAGGTTACTAGTTAGTTAATATAAGTTAGAATAGCTAATGATCAATAGTGAATAGTCAGTAGAATAAGCAATTAGAAATAGAGGAGGGAGAGAAGGCAAGAAATTGTTGCCTAAATTGTAAATGAACTCCATTTTCATTGAAGTTAAGGTGAAATGTGTTGTTTCTTGCAATATGCATGGTTTCTTGTTGAATCTTCGTTTTAGATGGTAAATGTTTAGATTGAATGAAAGAAGTTATTGAATGCACTCACATGGAATCCGCCTAGTCCAAACCACTAGCCTCTTGCTGATTGTGAGGGCGTCCTGTGTGGTCAACTGGCATAGAATGAGCTTAATCTCAAGTCGTTACGCGTCTATTGTTCATTCTCTAACTTGAATGGCGATCAGTGTCTGATGGTGTAACGATTTGAATGTATTCGAAGCATACCTTAGAAGATTGCACTGAGTTGGTGTCGAATTGTTCAACCTGATGGTTAGACCCAACCCAGTAAGACTCCACCTAGTTGTTCATCTATCTTCTGACATTCTAGGTCTTAGATTAGACTCTCTAAACCCTACACCTTTTGCTATTTCTTTATTCTCCTTGGTGAGTAGTTAGGACTTGAGTTTCAACAAATTGAAACGCTCGGGCATTCGAATGTAAGTCCCCTTGTGATTCCAGCATAATCACATCAAATCACAGAGCTTATCCACACGTAGAGACCCTACATATAAGAACCTTGGAGTTACTTCGATTGATCCTTAGGCAAATCTTCAGCATTCGGGGAAACTTTGTTCAAGTGAGGATAAGATACCTTGGTATTTTATTCCGTGTTTGCATGTGCATGAAAAACCCATCAATAGGATCCTTTTGAAATCTAGCAACCAATCCAATAGCATGTGCAATATCTGTTGATTGTAATTAGGGAATGGCGGATTCCAATTGCCTTGGGCAACATTGGAATCTACCCAAAGGGCTGGCCCCTTTCTTCAACGTGTAGGGCTGGACAATAAACCTCATGGCACTATTTAATTCGTCACACCACACTCAATGTGCTCCCCAAAATAGGGCCGACCCTATTCCATTAAGGCATCTCGCTAAAAGGAAATATAATAAATAAAAATAAATTGTAAAGCAAGCCGACATATCTAAAGACCTTGCTCCTCATATAAATAAATGACAACTTCACATTATCATTCACTCACTCAATCATTCCATGCGAATTATACATCTGCCTAAAATGCGAAGTTTGAAAAAGTAATATTGGCAATTTATATCTGTCATAAAAGGCGCTAACACCAAGTGCAAATACCATCATAAGGAGGGCGAACTGTTCCAGATTCAAGGAGCTAAGATTGCAGTCCAGTCTCAGGCAAAGGTGCAGACTCAGGATACAATAAAGTGCAAACCTAAGGTGTGGATCTAATTGCTGCTTGCTGTGTTAAATGGGGAAGGCTTGATGCTTATAAAAGAGAAGACTTGTTGAAGACTTTATCAGCCCTATGTGCAATCATCTTCAAGTACTTGAGATAAGTGGTGTAATCTTCATATGAATATAATCCATAATCAGATCTGAGGATCTTTTCTGGCTGGGTTTTTCCTCCTAGGAGGTTTTTCCAGGGTAACCGTGTCTTGTTCTTATTTTTTGTTCATTTCTATGTTATGCCTAAATCTAGAAAACTCTAAATCTTTCATCTAATCAATTTAGTTAAAAACTAAATTTTGGTTTTCTGAGTTTATATTAATCTGAAAGTGTTAAAATTAACAATATTCGGTATGCTATGAATGGCATAATGCAATTTACCTATCATAGACCTATATTCTTTCTCATCCACAAAAGGTGAATCATCTTGTTTAGACAATTTGCAGCCTGTCACCATCGGAGTACTAACCGGTTTACAATCCTCCATACCAAATGTTTTCAACACCTCTTTGACATACTTACTCTGACAGATAAAAATTCCACCATCCAATTGTTGGACCTACAACCCAATGAAAAATTTAATTTCTCCAATAAGAGACATCTCAAATTCCTTTTTCATCTCCTCAGCAAAATTTGTGCATAAGTCATCATTACCACCAAAGATAATGTCATCCACAAATACTTCAGCTATCAATACTTTCTCTCCATCAGTCTTTAGATATATGTTATTGTCCTCACTGGTATGCTAGAATCCTATCTTGATCAGGTGTGCATGCAACATTTCAAACCATGCTCTCGGTGCTTGCTTCAATCCATATAGTGCTTTATGTAGTTTACAAACAATATCTTTGTCTTCAGACAAAGTAAATCAATCCGGTTGTTCTATGTATAATTTTTCTTCAAGGATGCCATTGAGAAAAGCTGATTTAACATCCATCTGATAGACTTTAAATCCTTTAAATGCAGCATAAGCAAGTAGCATTCTAACTCCTTCCAATCTCGCCACAGATGCAAAGGTTTCAGCATAATCTTCTCCTTCTTCTTGTGCATAGCCTTTGCAAACCAATCTTGCTTTATTTCTCACAACCTTGCCTTATTCATTTAACTTGTTTTTAAAAACCCATTTGGTTCCAATCACATTCTTGTCTTCCAGTCTGGGAACAAGTGTCCATCTTTCAAACACATCACGCAGTTTGTGTCACGTTATCATCAACATGTGAACTTGATGCAGATCACCGCCAAACCAAAAATCATTACTAGTTAAGCGAATTCTTTACCGGTCCTTAAACCTTTCTTAAACTCTGGCAAAACTTCATCAGAAATTCAAAACATGCCTTCCAATAACCATGATAGGATGTGGTTCCGGTTACATACTCAAATCCATCATAAAAGCTTATGTATCTGTAGCGTCTTAAAATTGCGACACTTGCAATTTCGACCGCATTTGGGTCTTCACGATGGCGATGCAACACGGAACCTGAATGGAGACCCCGAAACTTGTTCATGACATCAAAAACTGCATTTTTCAGCACCCTGGCCTGATCCTCCTTGCACCCTGCTATCCCTGGAGGTGGGACCATGGCGCCCAGCGCCCTGGTCCTTCAGGACTAGGGCGCTGTTGTGACGTTTTCACGCATCGCCCCATTGCAAATGGGGACCCATGTTTTTTTTGCTCGTTTTGTTCGTTTTCGCTTTGCTTTTTTAGGGTTTTGTTAGTTTGTTAGTTGTCTGGATTTAGGGTCAAGCCTTAGGGTTTTAATTACCGTCTTTTCGGACCAAAATCCAGTCGGTTTTGGGAGTTTTTTGAATTTCCTTTTCTAGAATGCAAATTTTGAATGCAATGAATTCGCCAGAATGGTCTAATTTTCAATTGGAATGTTGATGCAGAGCTTAAATTTGTCTAAGTGTTGAAGATGAAATGTGAATTTTTGTCCAATTGAATATTTTTGACCAAATTTTGACATTTTTGATTTTTGATCCTAGGCATCTCTAATGATTTGTTTTCGCCTTGTGAAGTGTTAAAATGTGTAAAATCATGTTATTTTGGCCTGTAGGAGCAAAATCGCTCCTGTCCCTCAGTGAAGGACGGGAGCTCGTTTTCAAATATTTTACTATTCCTGCAGGGTCAAGATGAATTACGAATTGGAAGTGATGGAGAAAGGCGAGATCTTTCCATTGAATATAAATTGAAGATTTTCATGAGCACAGAAATGCCTCCAGGGGAAAAATCGCTCCTGTCCCTCAGTAAAGGACCGGAGCTACAAATCCAATTTTGCTTTGTCCTTGCAAGATTTTAAAGTCTTGACGATGTGAAAAGGTCCAAAGAGGTACATTTTATCAAATGAATATAACTTGAAGCGCTGTCGGGGAGATCAATAGGGTAACAAGTCCGGCTTGAGTAAGGTCCTGATCCTGAAATTTGGCTAAGTCTGGAATGTCCTGATCCTGAAATTTGACTAAGTCTGGAAACTGACAAAACCTCCAAAAACTAGATTTTGCAATATAACTCCTGGAGGTCTGAGACCACTCTCAAACATCCTGAAAGTATATATGGAATATAACTTAAAGTATAAGAAAGAAGAAACATAGAAGGAAATGTCACTTATACTTAAATGTTATATTCCATAAAAATTATCCTGATAGAGAGTGCGAAAAGTCAAATTTCGCTCGTGTCCTTCACCAAGGGTCCAGAGCGAAAAGCGCTCCTGTTCCTCTCCAAGGGACCAAGGCGAATCGCTCGTGTCCCTCACCAAGGGACCAGAGCGAAAATGCTTAGTTGAGCCATTCCTGACCTTGTTTGGACGAATCGAGACATCAAAGGCAAGGAAAGAGGCGAAATGAACGCGTTTAAGACAAATTGAAGATTACCAAATGCCAACAAGGGACCAAAATGCCTAGGTTCGCTCCTGTCCCTCAGGGAGGGACCAGAGCGATTTGCATAGGATCCTTCATTTTCCTTCAAATGCATGTCAAGGCAAGTTTACACAAGATCAAGGACGTCCTTTAAGAGGCAATGAACGAGGAACCAAAGTTGAAAGATGACGCATTTCGGCTAGAGCTTCAAGATCGCTCCTGTCCCTCTCCAAGGGACAAGGGCGATGATCCTTCCAGACATCCATACGCCTTGTGGAAGCCAAGTAAGACAAGCATGGAATGAAGAAATAACACTAATGTTCGCCTTATGATGGAAATTTGAGAACAAAGATGCAAGATCAAGAAGAAACAATGGAAATCGCTCCTGTCCCTCTCCAAGGGACCAGAGCGATGAGGTACGTCCCCTTTGTTTTCATAGTTTTGGCGCCAAATAAACAATTCAAATTTCCTTAAATGCTAAGTTCGATAAAATTGAAAATCTAATTTAATTAGCATTTAATATGGTGTTGATCTTTTATTAATTATTTTTGCCTTTATTAAAATCGAAATTTGCAAATTAAAAAACGTAAGGCATTAATAATTAATTAATTAATTAATAAAAATCGAATTTGAAGCGCTACAAAGGGAGGTCGGCCTTGTCATTTTAATTTAAAAATCATTTTAAAAAGTGGTTTTATCTCCAAGTCGGCCTATATGGTAATTGTGGTGTGAGCGCTATAAAGGGAGGGTGGTGAAATCTTCATTTTCACATTATCATTCTTCATTCACATGCGATTTGAGAAGTGCGAAGTTGTATTCAAAGGAGCGAATTTCATTCCAAGCAAGGTGGTGTGAATCTTGAAGTTTCTATTGGTGCGAATTGTCAAAGGCATTGAAGATCACGTCAAGGACAACTCAAAAGGTGGCGAAATTGATATTTTGAAGAAAAGATCACGTTGAAGACTATCTATACGTCAATTTTGCCTAGGCAAATTTTTCTCATTTGCATTCTAGAGTTGGCTCTCTCCTGAGGTATGGCGATATTGGTTTTATTGTCTTGATTTTGAATTGTTCATCGTCATTGCCTTAATTTTGAATTTTGAAATTTTGTTTTTCCTTAGCTCAATTGTTTTTAGGAAATGGTTAACAAAGGACTTATCATTAGGTTTCCTAAAAATTTGCTCTCTAATTTATGTTATGTATTGCAAAATCATGTTACTAATTTTGAAATGTTGTGTAGGCATCAAATGGAGGTCTCTTCAAGGAAAATCAAGCCGGATCAAGGACGATCTTCGCCAGGACGGTCTTCGCCAGGACGATCAAGCCAAGACATGGGCGACCTCTTTCAATCCAGTGTTCCAAGGCGAGGTACATCATCATCCTGCACATCAAGGACACAAGGAGTTAGAACAAGGGCTCGTTGAAGAAGCAAAATAGTTCCAGATGAATTCATTAAAGCAGGCTTCTCAACAACATCAAGTTGAATATCTACCAAGTTACAGGTGTCAAGTGAGGTGGCGTCCTAGTCATCATTTCTCCAATCAGTGGAGTCCATCTCAGCATATCCAGATTCAATGTATTTAACTTATGGAAGGTGGCACAAACTCCGATGTACCTACCCCGGTTATCCATTGGTCGATTTTTCTAGAAAGGGCATGTGTCCAAGCAATACAATTTTATCATTGGTCAAGCATTAAATGTTATGTAATGGTTGTAACAAACCCTAATTAGGGTTTTCATTGTAAAATCTTGGCCATTGATCTTGAATTGATCTAAGCCATCAAATTGTATTGTGGGCACTATATAAGCCCAGACATTTCATTTTGTAAGAGAATGAGAGAATTAGCAATTGTTGGAGATAGTATGTAAATAGTTGGAATAGTTAGAAGATAGAAATAGAATAGCAATTAGAGTAGAATAGGAGGACAAGGCAAGAAATTGTTGCCATTGATTGTAAACAAACTCCATTTTCATTGAAGTAATGGTGAAGTGTGTCGTTTCTTGCAATTTGCATGGTTTCTTGTTGAGTCTTCAATCTTAGATGGTAGATGATTAGATGAATGGAGGAAATGTGATTGATTAATGGTGGAATTCGTACATCCATACTACTAGCAGTTTGTTGATTGCAGACTTGCCTTGTGTAGTCAACTGGAATCATTCAGCCTAAACTCAATTTCAATTTGTCGCTTCTTCATTGATATGCATCAACTTGGATGGTATCTATGCCTGCGGTGATGATTTGAACATCATAAAGCTTCCCTAGAAGATCGCACTAGCCTTGTGTAGATGTTCCATTGATGTCAAAACAAGATCTAGTTAGAGTTTCATCAAAAATCAAGTCATTGCTCCTACATTCTTAGTATTAGGATTAGATCCTCTCTTCGCCCTTATCCTTTTTTCATTTTTTTTCAAATCTAAGTCAGTAAGAGCCTGTGTCCAGCAAAGCAGATCGGAAGTTCAATCATCACATGTAAGTCCCCTTGTGATCCCAGCAAATCACATCATACCACTGGAGCTTGTCCACACGTAGAGACCCTACATCAAAGAACCTTGGAGTCTACCTAACTGATCCTTTTTGCAGATCTTCAGCAGTTAGAGACTATTTTCTCAAGAGAGGATAAGATGCCTATTGGTATTTTATTCTGTGTATGATTGTGTACAAAATACACGTCAACAGGCGCCCAGCGCCCTGGTCCCCCAAGACCATGGCGCCCAGCGCCCTGGTCCCTGGCCCTATTTTGGGCCCGGTCTCTTTTGGGGCTTCGGGTCTTTAAGTTTGCAAGTTGGAAAAGATTTCCTGGTCGGCCTAAGGTCGGGAAAATCAGTCTTTCAACCCTAATTGACAAGTATATAAACTACATTTCCTATCCCATTTTGGTAGAGGAAAAAAAAAAGGCGGAAACGATATTCAAGCATTCAAGCATTCAAGCATTCAAGCATTCCTTCAAGCAATTGATCATTCTAAGTCTCCATTCAAGGCTAAGTGTTGCATTCAAGACAAGGATTCAACCATTGAAGAGGAGATCACATACAACATACAACATACTACATACATTACACCTTCGCATGTAAGAATACAAACATTCTTACAACAAGGTATCAGTACTTGTTTACATTACAAACATTTACATTTACAGCATTCTCATTTCTTGGTTAATTCCAAAACCGGGGTTTGACCTAAAGGCAAACCCCTCATCCCTAACCCCCCAATCGTCCTCTCTTTTCTGTGTGTAGGTTGCAGGTACGCAGCTGTAATTGAAGATCTGGAATCCTTGTGCAGAGACGAACAGATCCACCTTCGTTTTGCGGATTTTTCGGAGGACCGTGTGCACGTCGGGCGCCATCGTCCCGTCAACTTTCGCTCAAATTTGCAGAACAGCACCGTCTCGACATTTTACTGCTAATTCCAGGTCCGCAGCTTCATCCCATATCCCTATCTCTGTTTATAAGTGAATCTTTCTTGCTTTACATGCATTCCTAGTTCAATCATTCTTTCCACATTTCTTTACAAAAGAGGGTATCCTTGATGTCTTAACCCTTGAAACTCATATAGAATCCAATCTTGCATTGCGTGGGATTGGATCTTGTGGGTTTCAACCCCTCTTTTGAATGTAAAGTCTCTCCTAAGTGAAAACCATCAACCCTAGTGACTCTCCCTTCTCTCTCCTTGGAGTTGGGGAGGGGAGAACGACTAGGGTTCGATTTTTCCGTTTTACAGTATCAAACCACAAATCACCAAACATCGCCAATCACCCGATTCCATCAAAACTAATCTGCTTTACCGATTAAGGTCCTAATTGGCAGTCTTGACGGTAAACTCTATCAAACTGTCAAACTCTAACTCCGGTAGACCAAATTACTTAGCCAACAAGTCAATCACCGAAAACCAACTGTAAACATCATTAAACATCAGTTGACCTTGGTTGCCATCAATGACAACACAAATAATTGATCATGTCATCTTTCTGCTACCAGTACAGTCATCCATCATCATCGCATCCTCATCACTAATGCCAAACATGCCAACACAGGAGACAACTGAAAAAGAGGGTCCCATATGAAGGACTCCGCAAAGGCTATATTGCCTATGACATTGACGAACAAGTGAAGGCCAAACGGACGATGAAACTTGGTGAGAAGGAAGAGGAGCCAGTCGACCTAGAGGAGGTAGACTTGGAAGAGTACAGTGCAACCTTGGGACCGTTCCTGAAGATGGTACTAAAACTCAAAAATTTGTTCGTGATAGCGCTACAACCAGGCGAGCAGGAAGCCAGCCCTAATACACTCTACCGGGTGATCCCCAACCCTGCGGGCCCATCGCAGGTGGATGGCGAAAAAGTAACATAGTACCAGTAGTATGGAAGTCGGTACATAGATGGAAGATATAAAGGGGTGGGACCGACACCATTGGTTGATAAAATATGGGACTTGGAATATGTGGGCACGTGTTGTCCCGAGGAATGTTACAGGAGACTACCGCACGTGTGTGCATGGCTCCACGACTCCAAGATTAAAGTCCGACCTCAGTAGTATTTGACCGAGGTAAAGAGGAAAATGGAGGATTCTGATGATGAAACTGATACTAAAGGACCCAGCAAAAAGACGAAGAAAGGAGAAGTAGACAGTTGGGTAAAACCAAGTAGAAGAGCCAAACATCCGACAAGAAAAGCCAAATTACGCAAGCTAAGGAAGACAATAAAGGCACCAGAAAAAGAGGTAGGACCCGCAAGGGTACAAAAAAGCAAAAAAGCAAGCAATTGAGGGATCCGGTACCATGGCCACTTAAAGGTACGAGGACTGGAATTTAAATATATTTGCCAAGATACAAAATTGAAAAAGGTATTTTAAAAGGGGAATGCTAAAAATAGAAAAAGTAAGGCACAACTTGAAAATGAAAAAGAAGGGGCCAGAAAAAATTCAAAAATTAAAACAAAGGACAATTATTATAAAGTTACAAAAAGAAAAAGTGAAATTGACAAAGTATGCCCTAACCCTAAAAATCAAAAAGTTGTATAAGAATCTCTACCCAGCCATTCCAAGCACGTTGCGTAGGAAAGAAGCAGGAGGAATTGGGAGGCAAGATGATTTTGGGCGCGCAGCATTGTACGGATCCGTACGTCCTGAATCAGCACGAGGGGAGCAACCGTACGGAAGAAGCATACCTGTACGACGATTTCCGTACGGACTTTGGCACACGGGGACATTCGTATGAATTCCGTACGGCCTACGTTCCAGAGGGAGAAAATCAAACCTCGTACGGGGAGGATAGAGGAGGAAAATTGCACGCAGGGAAAAATGAACATCCCTGAAGCTCTCTATGGATTCGATATTCTAATCCCATCCTTGTTAAAGGGTCATCAACTCTTGGAGCACATTGTTTCCTCTTTTGGTTAATTTCTCGAACCATCCCTGTGTTATTTTAGCATAGGCCCTCATTGCTTCAAATTCAGTTGTTGTCTTTTGTGCAAGTGTTGCAGGAGGGACATAAGATTCCTCTACCTGTTGCAATGGTCTGAGCAAATGATCAATGTATCTTTTTGTTTGTTCAGCTCAAGCCTTACACATTTATTTCTCTTCCATTTCTTTCTTCAATCTTCTTAATATTGCCTCAAAAGAGTCCATAACTCCTCAACCTCTTGCTTCTTCGTCGCCTTCCCCATGTCCACTGATAAAATTCTGTAATCAGCAGGGGTCACCTCTTCAGCGAATTTATCTAAAGGTGGAACAGGAACATGCACAACCCGGTTTTGCTCTGCATCTCTAGTTATTTGTGAGTAGGTCCTGGGCTTCTTTCTTTCCTTTGTTTTGAGCTGTCCTACTCTTGCAAACAAGTCATCAAGACTTAGAGATGTTGTTCTTGTTGGTTGAAAATTTTGTACACTTGGGGAAATATACAAAATTGTGGTTTCAACCACAGCACACGAGTAAAAACTCTCCTAATTAAGGGAAGGCTCCCCCTATCTAACTACAACTTGGAAAATAAAATGGGATGGGACAGCAATCTTTCTTCTTTTTTCAAGAAAGACAATATCCTTTTCTCTTCACAGAAAAGGATAGCGATTGAATAACAGCAGTAACCACTTTCAAGTGAAATAAGAGAAAGGAAATGAAGTTTCCTGAAAGCGCAAAGACTTCCGTCACTTCCTTCGGGACGGGACAACAATATCAAGCTCAAAGACTTGACTATTGGAAGTCCTATCTACCCTTTTGCTATACTAAATTTTACAACGAATAAAAGATAATAGCTCAAAGACTGAAATAATCTATTCTTTTAACACAAAGACAAGAACTAGTGCAAGCTCAAAGACTTGCTGCTATTTCTTATCAAACAGTAATTTTTCCTCAAGAATAGACGCAAGCTCAAAGACTTGCTGCTCCTTCAAGAGAGTTTCCTATTTTAATTAATCTTCTCTACTTGCAGCTCAAAGACTTCAAATCAGATTGGACTAAGCTCCTTTAGAAACACTTTGCATAGAAGAAATAAAAGATTCAAACCCAAACATGTAGCTGAAAGACTCAAAACTTGAGTAATCCTTCTTTCTTATTCTTCAAAACCTTCAATTCACATGCATAAGCTCAAAGACTTCTTGCTGTAAATTTGGCAGAGTTTTTGCTTGCTTTCCAAAAGATAAAAATTACAATGGACCTCTCAAGTATTTATAGAATAGGAGCCATGAGAAAAAGGTGGGAGGATCCTAACTAACTTGAGAGATTCTCTCAACCACCAAGACTCATTCAATAAATAACTGAGACTTCATTAACTAACTAAGAGTTACTTTAACTAACTAAGACTTATTCCAACTACAGTCCTAATCGGACACAACTTGTAGTTGCCTTACATGTAATTACAGAAGTACAAGTAATGTGTAACTTGCATTTTACATAAATTACTTTTACATGTATCTTGTCAAAACAAAATTACAACTAAGAAATTACAAAAAGAGAGAAGATTCAACTAAGTGCTGAAAAACACTTAAGTTGAACTTTGTGAAAACACGAATCCTTGAAATTTCCGGATGCTTGCTTGTAGTTCCTCGGGATTCGGTTCATGGGTGTTCTTAGCAACAACCATAGTCTTCACAATAGTGTCGTGACAGCGGAGGAGTGCAGAATTGTCTTTATCCAGGATGGACTGGATCTCATGCAAAAAGGCTTGGTGTTTCATTAATGCTTGAATTGAAACTGCCGAGAATTGTTCACTCCTCCATTCACCATGAATCCTCATCTGTAAATCCGCAAGAACCTCTTCTTCTGGAATCAGCTCTCCATCCTGACTTACTATATTGCAAGAGGCCCTTTCACAATGGGAGACAATACCTTGATAAACTTCATCCCGGAATCTCCTTGCATCACTGATCTCTTCGATGAGGGATTTAAGAACAAGAGTCTTGTTTTCCATGAGTTCTTCAAATTCCAAGTACATGACCCTGGAAGAGATGATGGCGTGATCCTGCAGGATATTGAGCTGTTGTTGGGGCATGGTATGCCAGATTGCCAAACTTTTCTCAACACTTTCCAGATTCTTTTTGAAAGTGTTAGAAGTCTGATCCAATTTCTCCTCAATGGTTTCCAGCTTAGACATTATTTGAAAAATGTCTTTTATCACTTGCACGCATTGATCATGAAGTTGATCAACCCAAGAATCCAGTGCTTGTACTTTCTGAGCAGCCCTTTCCACTCCACGAATCGATTCTTGGGAACTAGAAGAACCTATGGAGTTACTCCCTTCAACAGCAGGTTTTGTGATTTTATGAATGGCTGCCATGAGCTGTCGGTTTTCTTCTTCTAGCTTGTTTTTCTTTGCAAGAAGATCGTCACACCTTTGCACTAGTGAAGCAACAAAAAACTGAGCATCATGTTTAATGACCTCATGTGTTTGCTTGCCCAATTCTACCCTTGTAACCTTATAATCAGCAACTGACATTTCATCAAGTGGTTTATCTGCAATAGGTTCCACAATTTCAGCTACTTTCATCTTGTTGCTATCAACAGTTACCCTAGAAATAGTCTTCGCCTTCTTAGCAACTTTGGATCTGGACTGTTTGAGTTGCTGGTAATCAAAGGCATCAGGTGAGATCTCTTGCTTCTTTCTTTTCGGGGTGAAAGAACTAAGCCATGGAGGCAAAGTCATCAACTCACTTCCTGTAGCAGCTGTAGGCAAAGGAGAAGCAGTTTCTGTTTGAATTACCGTGGTCACCCTGGGAGGAATATCTGTTTGAATAGCGACCACGGTTTGCTCAGTTACCAATGGACATGAAGATTGCCTCATGAATTCTTCAAAACCAGAAGTGGAAGTATCAATTTCTGATAACTGAATGCAAGTGGGAATATCTTCAGGAACTTTCAACACACTTTCTCGTTGTTGATCAGGAGAAGGCTCGTATGCTGAAATGGGAACTGCATTCTGAGGAGACTCATCAATGAGCAAATCAGGAGGAGAAAGAGGCGTCTCAATGGAAACCGGAGGAATGACCTCGTGCGGCGTGTCTGAAACTGGAGACTTAGACGCATCATCAGATTGCTGCCCCTCTTCTGGATTATCCAGATCGATCACCTGAACATGGAACCGTGATTTCTCCTTCCCACGAGTAGTTGTCTCCTCAGGAGGAAGCACTACTGCACGACTAACTCGTAACTTGATTCTTGTGCCTGAAGATGAAGCACCCTCCTTATTATCAATCTGAATCTCAGACTTCCGTCCAAGAGGCCCTATAGAATCATCTTCTTTACCAACCTTGATTTTGATAAGTCTAACAGCATTACTTTTTCAGCCATGCGTTAGTGTTGGCCAAGATAGGCTGAAATCTGTCAAGAATGGAGACGCACTCCTTGTGTGACCATTGGATCAAAGGAAGTGGAGCTTCCTCAACCCTTCGTGAAGTGTATTCAGGATCAAGTATATGCCCGTCATCGATCATCCCTTGTGGGATATCTGCCAAGTTCAAGTCAACAATTTGCTCAACAGTGAGCCTGCAGTAATCCATCTTCAGAACTTCGGCTTCTGTGCGGAGATCTGCCCAGATGTCTTCAATGCGATGAACATGTACAAACGATTTCTTGATCTTTTCCTTCATACCTCTATAATCAAAATCAGCTCTAGGTTTGAACCTCTTAAGCTTGATTTCCTGCAATTCAACCTCCATGGCCTTAGCCTTCACAGATGTGACAAGGGAGTATCGACCAATTTTCAATGGATTTGTGCTGGAGATCCCCATTCAAACCTTGTGTCTAGCAGACTGAAGAGTGTGAACGGCCATAATCTGTCTTCCCAACTCCATAAGAATTATCTTATCGGTTGGGTATCTTGGAAGCATGTATGGCTGTCCATCATAGCACCCAATCCTCATGTAGGTGAAGGTGGGAAATTGCAGGAATAAACACCCATACTCAGACACCTTGACCCATGCCTCATCTGATACTCTTTTATTTCTGAGATCCATGTCAAACTGACACATGAAATATCCAAAGAATGCATCTTGGACTCTTCTGAAATGCAGTCTGCTAGGTTTCAAAGGCAACTGGTCAAAATATTCCCAAACTGGTATAAGTGAGCGATCACCCTTGTTAGAAAGACCTGGAAAGTGTCTAAGTGATGCTGCTAAATATACCAAATAAGAATTCATGAAGAAGGTCATAGTGGTAGGAACTGCTGCAAGTTGTTCGCACAAAGCATCGCTGATGATTTCACCCCATGAAATGTGATGCGACTGCCGTATGAACATGATGAATTGATACATCCATGGCTCAAAGACATTGGAGTGCTCAAGGCCCAACATTCTGCTGAGAAGAGTGATGGTGTCTCCTATCTCCCACTTGAAATCACAACGGTACAACTTTGCCCATCTTGAGAAGGAAGGACGTGGCTCTTGAATCCACCTATTGATGTGGCGCTTGCAATCTTTTTCTCTTTTCACATAATACTCTACTGCACTTTCTTTGGTGATTTCCATATAAACAGGTGCAGGAGGTATTTTGAAGACCTTCTCGATTGTATCCGCATCAAGTCGAATTATAGCTTCACCATCATCATTTTTGATGACTCTTGACTCTTTGTCAAAATGATGGGCGCATGCGAGAACAAACTCAGGTTCTAAGGCAGCCACTGGGAAAGAAGATGCATGATGGATATGGCTGTCCAACAACCGCTGCAAGTTGTTATCCTGTGGATCTTCTACCCTGTGAATGAATTCTGCCATATCAACGTGCCCTATTTCTGTGTCCCTGATGCGATCCAATGGAGAAGATACCTGGGAAGGTGTAACCTCATTCTGGTATTTGTCATATTTGTATTTCATTTTCTTTGGAGTTGGCGACGCCGGCAAATCTGACATTGATTGTGAACCTGGAATGCTGTGATGAAGACTTAAAAGAGTTAAGGCCACATCATAATCAGCTGCAAATATCATTCTTTCTTTTTCAAATGGGTAAAACTTTGATCTCTGAATTTCAAGGTTTTGTGAGAGGAAGAGGGAAGATATGTACAAATGGGAAAATCTTGACTTTGACCAATTTCGGATCTTGGGAGAATTTTCGCAAGTATACAAGTTGGAAAGTACATACATGCAATCGGGGTTTTAAAACCCGAATACAAGTACACTTGTAAATTCGAAAATGGAGAAATGGATGAAAAATGGGATTTTGATTTGCGGAAAATGATGGAAATGGAAAGTACGGATATGGGGAACGTGAATGGATAGAAACGGGAATATCCGGGATAGTCATTTTCATGAAAATGGGAAGATCTTTTCAACAATTAATCCGGTTTTCAAAACCCGAATTTGCAAGAGAGGGGTATTTCACACTTTTCAAGCTTGGAATTTTAACCAGAAATGATTAAATTCCTTAACCGTACGGGAAAAACAAGAATTTCCAGCGAACTTGTAATCAAGATTAAAAATCCCGAATACAAGCTAAGATGGAATTTTGAGAAGAATAATGCAATTTAACAATTGCATTTCAAAGGGAAGATTTCTTTCACGAAAACCAATTTTAGGGGAAGAACATCACATGCCAAAAAAAAAGAGAAAACAAGAAAATAATAAAAAGAAGAGAAGAAAGGAAGAACATACCTTTATTAGAAATGCAAAATGCTTCTCCAACAATGCAATACTTCTTGAGATGAAGAAGCAAAACCGGACTATCAAAATCAAACCGCAATGCCAAACCCTTTACACGTTTTTGCAAGAATGTCTTATATGGAAAAACATGGTACCAAGCAAGGGCAAAATGTCATGTAAAATGCTTGAATGCTTCTTAAACCTCAACGCCTTGATGCTTCAAGCTAAAACGATCCATGTTCTAGAAGATGCGTGGCATTCAATACTTCTAAAACGCAGCCATAATGTTTCACGTTAGGAAAAAACATGGCACTTGTTGCATAATGGATATGGCATCATTAAATGACTTAAAACTCCTCCCAAACTCCACGCCTAGGTGAGAAAGGGCAAAACGATTTAGGAGTTTGCAATTTGTCAAAGATTTAACCCCTCAAAATGTGGCATTAAAGAAAAACGTGGTTGCTGATTTAGGGCAAAAAACCAGCAAATGTATCCTCCAAATGGCGTGAGAGATGTCCAACAATGCATGAAGATAGGATGCAAACCAAAACGCCTCTTTCCTCCAACAATTTCTCCACAAAATTCGCCTTGAAAAGGTCAAAAATCGTTTTTCCCTTGAATTTCGGGTTCTTTGGAGCAAAAGACAAGTTCGATTTGTTCAAAATGAAGCAAATCGGGTTTTAGATAGAAAACAACCAGTTCGATTTTCACTTTTCCCTCTTTCATGCCAAAATCGGGTTTTAAAAGACAAATGACAAGTTTAATTTTTCACTTTTTCATTCATCAAGCCAAAATCGGGTTTTTTTGGACAAATGACAAGTTTAAAATTGTCAAAAATGCACTTTTATGTCAAAATCGGGTTTTAGATGACAAACTGCAAGTTTAAAAATACTTGTAAGGGGGAAATAAAATCCCTACAACAAGTAAAAAACACTTGCACATATGTAATGGGGATTTAAAATCCCTATTACATGCGAAAACCATTAAAGTAGGGGTTTTTTGAACAAACTGCAAGTTTACTTGCAGTTGAGCCAAAAAACCCCTATTTTAATTAAAAATGACCAAAAAACAATAAAAAGAAAAAAAAACATTAAAGGGGAAACTTAAAGTAAATTACAAGTGACATATTTAAAACAAAAGTGCACATGTAATTGATCAAAAATTCCCCTACAAAGACCATAACAATGAATATCATTAAAACTTGCAGTTTGAAGAAAATTCTCCACCTGCAGTCTGGGTTTTAAAACCCGAAATTGAAGGAAAGGCATAGCAAACGAACCCAGAATTGGACGAAATTCGAAACGTAGTTCGAGAATGGACTGAGGATTAAGCCAGTCCAAGGATTAGTCAAAATTCTGCCTTGGGAAGCGTGCCATAGAGTAAAAATTTTCATTTTTTCACAAAAATTTCACCGTAGTGGTCCTTCATTTTTGGAAACAAAAATGAGGACAACAGTTCTCGTTGATGTTTTCTTTTCTTTTCTATTCCCAACATCCTATTGATCAAACAAAGGTTGCTTGTAACAAAGTTTGTTGTGGAAAACTTGTGTTGCTTGAAGGGTTGCTTTGATGTCATTGAACCAAGAGGCTAGATCTTTTTGTTTCATCTTCGATTGCTCCTAGATCTTTAAGATATGACAATAGACTTGCCAAAATGTCTCATAAGGTAGGAAGCAATTTCTATATTGTGAAGACCGCAGATGTAATTCACAACTTTGTGAGAGCTTGTTTCAGAGATTCAAACATGCATAGAGTTTATGGATCTCATTTGTCAATATCAACACGAACTAGTGCTTAAGAAGGGTGGTATTTCTATATGTACAATTCTAGTGAAGTTAGAGTTAGACCATCTATCAACATATTCATGCTGGCTTTGGACATTTTTGAGTTGCAAATGTGATCATTTGAGTAATTGTAAACTTATTGATATTCTAATATGGCTCCATATTTCCTTGGAAAACAAGGATATTGATAATGGTTTGCACATTGAAAAAATTCTTGTGTTGAAAAGTGGAACTAATAGTGACATATCACATTGTGGTACATAGTTGAAGCATTGTGTGAAAGAATTGTGAGAAAAGTTCCTTTTCCTAATCTCCAAAATCTTTAGGGAAGAGCTTCTGGGATTCCACAAAAGCATATTGATATTGATTTGCACCTTGAACAAATTCTTGTGTTGATAACTAGAACTAAAAGTGACATATCACATCATGGTACATAGTTGAAGCATTGGGAGAAAGAATTGAGAGAAAAGTTCTTTTTCCTAATCTTTAAAAGCTTTAGGGAAGAGCATCTCAGCTTCTGCAAAAGCAGGTTTCATCGCCTTCTGCCATTGCTCTTCCTATTAATTTAAACAAGAGGCAGGTTCTTTCATTATGATATGACAAGAAAGTGTTCATTCAAGACAAGGATCAAAAAAAGATTTTGGGAACAACATGAGACTCTTGTTAGAAGGGACTCTCACACAAATAGTTTGTGTTGAACCTAGAAGCAACACAAAGAACAAATCAAAGATAAATTATTAGATGGATCAATCTAGTTCACTTGCAAGTTAAACTGAACATGCGAGGGAAATGGACAGCAAATGCACGAACACCATTAGATATTTAAAGAGGACACAAAGAAAACATAGTTTTTATCATAAATAACAAGATATTACACATGATCAATGCAGTACTTCAAAACTAAAACTTGATGATAGGGCATTGAGAATATGTTATTGATGCAATCCATGCAAAGTTCAATCCAATTAGATAAATGCAGATCAGAATTATAGAACTATCAGCTCAATAATAAAATTGTTCAGTTCCAAGAATCAGTAGTGTGCCAATCAATTCAGTTGCCCAAACCAATCGTCGAACTGGAAGTTGAAGTGTGGTTTAGTCACCTGTAATGTCTGCTCCCTTCTGTGAATTTGTCTTGTCTCATTGAGCATGTAACACAAAACAAAAAAGATGTGTACTTCACAGATGTTATGAAGATACAACAAGGTGATCAACACACTACAAGTCTCGCAAATGTGAACTTGAAAATAAAAATATAACTCGAATATGCTCACATCAGAAATGTCTTAAATTTCATCAATGACAAAAATTTAATAGAACAGATGCCATGTCCCCACTTTAGCTCTGTCTAGCAGAGACATGTGAGTCAACTTATTATGGGGTCTTGTAGGCTGATAGTGGTGGATAGAGACTCAGTGAGGATATTCAGTGTTTGGGATTTGGTGTTCTAGCAGTAGTAGACTAGTTTGGAGCATTTCCTTAATTTTAGGAGGCAGTTTCTACATTTGTGGAGGCTATTCCTACTATTTAGGAGGTTATGACAGTATCCAGGGTTGGGTTTCCATGAGACTATTCCTTGGTTTCAGTTTCAGAAGATTTGGGTATGTTTCCTAGTTTCTAGGAGCATCCCTAGATTTTAGGGATAAGATTGCCAGTGGATCCATGATTTCCGACTTCAATCACAGACAGGTGGCAGGTTCTGTTTCAGGCTTTTGGAGTCATTTGAGCCTTCTGCAGCTATTTGGGTTATATTTTTAATATATTTAAATATTTCCTAAGTTAGCGTTTAATTAATTAAATAAGACTATGTTTATAGCCATTTTGGAGTAATAAGGGGTTTTTAGCTTCATCTGGATGCATATGCCCATCTGTTATAGCTCGTTGGAAAGGTCTTGAACTTTTCTAAATGTTTCCCATTTGTCAGGGACCCTTTTGATGAACGGAATTCTTTTATATTAAAAAAGTGGTGTTTTCTCTATACTTGGCGACTAATTATGAGAAATAAGACTCTATAAGCCTAAGCGCACTTTTCATACACTTTTAGGGTTTGAGCTAGAGGGGAGGAGTTATAAGGAGATAGTAACCTAATTATCATCTATGTTTTACACATTTCATCTTTGATTTGGAGAATTTGCTCTGGAGAGCGATTCGGCATCTGCGACGAAAACCCCAGGGTCTTGCCTATCTGGGACGTAGCCCCCAGCACAGTGGTTATTTGGTTCTTGCATTCACTTTTCAGTACCTTAGAGTTGGTACGACATCTTTTCTGGAGGATTCAGTGAACAGAGAGTTAGGGTTCAGCATGGAGATTGGGGTTTTCAGCTTGACATCACCTAACAGCCGTACGGCTGTACTTTGCAGCCATTTCTCTTCCCACGTGAAGCTACGTAAGAGCTTTGGATGTTTGTCGCAGCCTCCTTCTTGATTACAGTATTCACTCTTCATCCAAGTTGGACTCATTGTTATTGTAATCTTCCTAGAATTGTTTAGAATCACTATCTGGATAATTATTTGATTTAAATAATCAGAAATCTGCTTGGTACGATTCTGATTTGGCTGTGTATGAACATTTATTTCCAGTACTCTTTTCATGTACTTGTTCTTCAATTATTACTTGCTGAAAAACTATCAAAACATAAAAAGAATTCAACCTTCTGCAACTTCTCTCTATTTCTAGAAGATTATAGTATAGTAATAAACAGGAAATTCAATTAAAAATAATTAAAACACCTACAGCAGATCAGCGAAGGGATCCATCAGGGATCTTTCAGTGGTATTAGAGCCTGCATCCTGCCAGCCTGTAGGGTTTATGAGAAATTGTCACATCTGGGTAGTTGATAAAAAGTTTTGATAATTCATTCCAGCATCTGGGTATTTGATAAAAGGTTTTGATAATTCATATCAGCAATTGGGTAGTTGTCAGCCTACACATTTATGCTTCCAGTTGACAGCTGGTAAGACAATACGCTGGCCAAAGTCCCAAAATTGTTGAGAACAAACTTTTATTTTGACCTACGGGATCCGTTGGGATATTAGTTTAGTTACAGGTAAATACCATGGCTAGAACTAAAATTGGGCACTCAAAAGTTTCATCTTCTCCAGCACGTAAAAGTAGGATGCCTCCTGCCAAGATATTTAATGATACAATTATGAGCAGCTATCATCAGTATTGTTCTCTTCCTAAGATGATACGTGAGCTCCTTTCCTTCACACAATTTATGGGTGTACCCGGAGCAGATGAAGATAAATTGGTAGCTACAAGTTCAGATCAGTGGCAAAGAAGGAGAGAAGAATCAAGGGTGCAAGAATCAGGAATGGACAAAGAACTTTCATTTAAGGGTAATATACCTCTACATAAGAATGTTTTGGTGCCCTCAAGTTTTGATGAGTGGGACAAGAATTTATGTGATGGTTTTGTTAGACATGTGGATTCAACTCAAGGAGACATTAGGACAGCTTTGGATAATGAATTGTCCTCACCTTCCATGCAGGGGATTTCCCAAGAGGCAACTGACTTAGAGATTAGCAATTCTGATTTTTATGACAGCAATGAGGTACCTTTGCATCAGCTTGAGGTATCAATGTCTACACTTGTACAAGATGGTGCCGATGGGCTATCACATGAAGGTATTCAAATTTCGGGTACCAATGATGCTTGGAATGTTGAGAACTCATATCATGATGATTCTGATATTATAGATCAGACCTTAGAATCCAGCCCAGTATGTTCTCTTAGTAGCACTGGACCCCAGGATCGTGAGCCAGTGGGTTGTGCGGACACATGGGATGCAGAAGAGAGTGATGATAGTGCATTTTCAGCAGTATCATCATTGACGGATGTGGTGTTCTCAGAGGCACAGAGCAGCAGTACTTTGGATGAGGTTGTATCCATGGCCGAGTTCATACACGATGTTGACTACAGAGAGGTACAGGATACAGATACAACTTCTTTCCACAATGTAGATTTTGAGTTTGTACAGTTATAGGAGAGCCAACATTCTCGGACTCCTCATCACCTGATTGGACAACTCAAGGTTAATGACAGGCGTATAGACACAGTTATTGAGCATTTCGATGGCGCTCACCAGTTGTTGGCTACACATAGTTGGAGCACCCTCATGATTGATGAGCAGGGCAGCAGTGATTTTTCCTTACCAAAGTTTCATACTCTTTATGGAGCCATTAGGATACTGAAGCATGAGTATTTACAGTTAGTGGCTGACCGAGATTATCTCCTTCAGAGGGATTTTATTAGTTATGGTGCTTTGTTGAGGGAAGAGGAGGAAGTTGATATCCTCTCTCAGGAGCTTGAAGCGACTGTTGTTGCATGGGAGGATACCCAGTTGTCCCTTCAGGAAGCGAACTCCAGATTGGAGGAGCTTTCTGATAGATTGAGAGTGGCACAAACATCATCAGCGACAGATACAGTACGGTGTTCTACTATGACACTGCAAGATTCACCAGAGAGTTGTGATTTGACTCACGATATTACTCCATCATTGTTTTCACAAGCAACTAGCAGTTTGTCAACTGGTTGGGAGTATGATACTCCTGTTGACTTGTTTCATTCTCTGGAAAGCAAATCTTCTTTTACACCTCTTACAGCTGACGAGGGAAACCAGTATGTTTCACCGCAGAGACACGGTGCTCAGTTGAGGTGTATTATGGATTTTGGATCTCAGACATATGAGTTGTCTTCGGATTCATGGTTTGAGAGCAGTGGGAGTGATGATGAGTTTGATGGACAAGATTATGACACAAAGCCATTGAGTGAGCCTACGAGAGTCCATTTAGATAACCTCGCAAGGAGTGCACTTCATTTCTCTTTTAGTCCGATTGTAGATGATTGGATGGCTCGCAGATGTAAGTTGGTTTAGGACTTATACTATCCGTGTTGCGATAGTGCTCTCCCATCTTCAGAGGATAGAGTTATTGATTGCAGACACCTAATCCAGCAGTTTGGGATGGATTGTTTGCGGGATCAACAAACAATCAACCATTATGATGAGCAGTGACCATCAGAGTTTTTCATCTCCTTGACACAGAGACTTCATCTCCTTGACACAGAGACTTCATCCAGGATCATGCGGGAAGGATGATGCATGGATTAGCAGGTGTGTTGTTGTGGATGGTTATCACAAGTGTGAGAGTTTCACAGTGGCTGTAGAGAGACACGGTATCGAGGATGCCTCTTACTATCATTGTCTCTTCATGACAGATGGATGTGGATTTAGTTTTATTTGGGATCCAGGTGTTGATTCATTTGATACAGCATCTTAAAGGGATTATTGTATGTTGCTCCAGATATTAAGATTATATGGCACTTATATCAGAGGAGAGCAGCAGGAGCAGTTTATGTCCTACAGGTGGTTTGTGTGGGATCATGGTATAGACATGTGTAGTATCTTTCTTTCGTGGATCCTACATGGGTTGCTTCACTTCAGATGTATAGATGTAGTCATGGGTGTACAGTGGTTGTTGACACTTGGACGGTATGTTCGGAATTTCACGAGGATGGAGCTGGAGTTTACCCACTATCCATCTCAATTTATCGAGCAGAGTGGGACGACAGTTGATCCACAGGTTGATTGTCATCAGATAGCTGACGTGGATGAGTTATGTGATGTTACTCCTAGTGAGTACTTTGAGCCAGTTGATGTGGCAGTTTCACCTGATTCTCTAGACAGGGTGATTGTTTCATTGCTGGTTGGTGATTACATATTTTTAGATGCCAGCCTGGACAGTGATGATTTTAGTCAGTATTATATATTGTCTAGTGAGTTGGCATTAGATCTTCCGGCACATCAGCAGCAGTGTGTGGCAGTTGTGTGTCACTTGTGTTAGATGGGGTCAGATCACAGAGGGTCTTCCATGGATTGGCATTTATTTGATATTATGACGGATGTTATGCATGTTGGTGATCACAGACACACTAGTGATCTTCGCATTTATGGATATTTGATCTATGGAGATGATATAGTTTTCCATTGCTCACTTGAGGTATTCAGCGGGAGCTATGCTTCGCTCTGGGACCCAGGCAGTGTTGATTTGACAACACAGGTGCTTCAGCGATTTGAGGAGCCATTCCAGACCGGGGTATTGCATGTTGTTTATATCAAAGATGAGCAACAGTTACATGCAATGATTTGTTTACGTCTTCTTCGGGATGGTGGAGGATTGGTGTTTCAGTTGCTTGTGGGCAAGCATCTCCGAGAGGGGACGACTGTCATGTCCCCACTTTAGCTCTGTCTAGCAGAGACATGTGAGTCAGCTTATTATGGGGTCTTGTAGGCTGACAGTGGTGGATAGAGACTCAGTGACGATATTCAGTGTTTGGGATTTGGTGTTCTAGCAGTAGTAGACCAGTTTGGAGCATTTCCTTAATTTTAGAAGGCAGTTCCTACATTTGTGAAGGCTATTCCTACTATTTAGGAGGTTATGACAGTATCCAGGGTTGGGTTTCCATGAGACTATTCCTTGGTTTCAGTTTCAGAAGATTTGGGTATGTTTCCTAGTTTCTAGGAGCATCCCTAGATTTTAGGGATAAGATTGCCAGTGGATCCATGATTTCCAACTTCAGTCACAGACAGGTGGCAAGTTCCGTTTCAGGCTTTTGGAGTCATTTGAGCCTTCTGCAGCTATTTGGGTTATATTTTTAATATATTTAAATATTTCCTAAGTTAGCGTTTAATTAATTAAATAAGGCTATGTTTATAGCCATTTTGGAGTAATAAGGGGTTTTTGGCTTCATCTGGATGCATATGCCCATGTGTTATAGCTCATTGGAAAGGTCTTGAACTTTTCTAAATGTTTCCCATTTGTCAGGGACCCTTTTGATGAACGGAATTCTTTTATATTAAAAAAGTGGCATTTTCTCTATACTTGGCGACTAAAAATGAGAAATAAGACTCTATAAGCCTAAGCGCACTTTTCATACACTTTTAGGGTTCGAGCTAGAGGGGAGGAGTTATAAGGAGATGGTAACCTAATTATCGTCTATCTTTTACACATTTCATCTTTGATTTGGAGAATTTGCTCTGGAGAGCGATTCGGCATCTGGGACGGAAACCCCGAGGTCTTGCCTGTCTGGGACGTCGCCCCCAGCACAGTGGTTATTTGGTTCTTGCATTCAGTTTTCAGTGCCTTAGAGTTGGTACGACATCTTTTTTGGAGGATTCAGTGAACAGAGTTAGGGTTCAGCATGGAGATTGGGGTTATCAGCTTGACATCACCTAACAGCCGTACGGCTGTACTTTGCAGCCATTTCTCTTCCCATGTGAAGCTATGTAAGAGCTTTGGATGTTTGCCGCAGCCTCCTTCTTGATTACAGTATTCACTCTTCATCCAGGTTGGACTCATTGTTATTGTAATCTTCCTGGAATTGTTTGGAATCACTATCTGGATAATTATTTGATTTAAATAATCAGAAATCTGCTTGGTACGATTCTGATTTCGCTATGTATGAACATTAATTTCCAGTACTCCTTTCATGTACTTGTTCTTCAATTATTACTTGCTGAAAAACTATCAAAACATAAAAAGAATTCAACCTTCTGCAACTTCTGTCTATTTTTGGAAGATTATAGTAATAAACAGGAAATTCAATTAAAAATAATTAAAACACTTACAGCAGATCAGCGAAGCGATCCATCAGGGATCTTTCAACAGATTCCATTTCAAGATGATGAACTCCCATAATTCAAGATTCCATTTCAAGATGATGAACTCCCATAATGAACACTCTCCATGGGTTGATTTTTTGTTTCTGTTGCTGTGTCGGTGCTGGCAGGTTGCTGGCTTTTTGCTGTCTTAGCGGAGTGGGCGGTCTTTTTTGTTTGTATCTGCTGTCTCTCGGCCCTGTGGGGTTTTTGTCTATTGGTTTTGTTCTGTTTGGTCTTTAAATGATTTATCTTATGCAATCTTGATGTAAAGGGTTTCGGGTCCCTTCAAAACCTATTTTTTCCGTAATCAAAAACACTCTCCATAGGTTTTACCAAACTTGAAAAAAGAATGCAAGATCTATTGAAAAAAATATTTTTATGATTTTCTATCAATTGTTCAATTTCTCTATCAAAGTAGCTTCAAAATATGTGGAAGAAATCAACAATTGGAGATATTTATACCCCTTAATTTTCCTATTCAGTTCCTGGCTTAAATTAACCTATGTGAGCATCATTCTAACACTTAAATCCTATAAAAAGGTCAATCCTTTTAGGTGCAATCGTACTGCCAAACTAATACACAAGTTACCCTTGCATAATTTACTTACAGTTAAAATTAACAGTAAGGGTGTTATATCACTGAAAATTTCTAGAAACATACTTTCAGGTGGTTGGATTTCCATACCTTGATCGTATCTCTAATTTCCTCAGTCTCTTTTGGTTTTGCTTATGACTTCATGGGTGACTTGTTGTGTCCAAATAGTAATTCATTTTAAGCATGGGCTTGTTATATGCAGGTGAAAAAAATCTCCATCATACAATGCAATTGTCTAGTGGTCTTAAGGTTCTTGTGGTGTAACACGTTCATTTTAAAGGATGCTGTTGATACAGCAGCATCAAAAAGACAACCAAAAGAAAATTAAGAAGCATTTTAGCATACAATTATGAAATCATTATCCAGCAAAGTAATAAGTAGAATGTCAATATCTGCATGTAACATTGGGAGCATCTTAAAACAAATTATTTTGTCAGTAGGTATGGATGAAAACTATTAATGAAAGGTCGTGCTTGCATATTTCATGCATATTGAAAACTATTTGAATGAAAAAATAGGAAATATAAATAAGCAAAAGTATCTTTTGTGTGATACTAGAAAAGGATATTTGATAATGGCCTTTCAAGATCATATTCTGCCAAAAACTAGTCTAATCTTCATACTCTCAACCATAAGCATTACCTTATGAGAATTCTCACACCCTTTCTGAACTCTTTCCCAGGGCTAGATAACAATACTGTTAGAATTTCTGGTAAAATCCTTGGTGCTGACGTGATAGTGTTGGTCTCCTTTCACTCTCAGGCTTGATCTTTGTTGGCTTCTTGTTTCTGTGGGAAGTCCTGCCCTTGAAGGGATGTTTATACTTGTGCTATTTATTATGGCTTGGGTTTAACGCCCTATTGTTTTCTTCACCTTACTTTTGTGCTTTGTTTTTCATTGCTTTCAATAACCTAGGAGTTTTTACCATTATACTTTGTCCTTCTGGTTTATTGTACTTTCTAAATCCCATCGGCCTATTTATGTTATTCATGGACACTAATATAAGTTCATTCCTTTTCTCCACTCCAAATGTGTTCTTTCTAAATCCCATCGTCCTCTTTATGTTATTCAGTCAACTGCCAAAAATTTTAAAATTTAAAGAAGAGATATAGTAAATCAAATCAATTATCAAATAGACTTCAATACATCATATATCAAAGGTCTATTTTTAAGCTTAGACAATCTTCCGGATTTATCAGTTTGAGATTAAGGTGTTGATAGTTCTAAGATCCAGAATAGTGCATCCTTCATTTTCTTACCCAAACATTTAGGAGTATCATCAGAAAAATTGTGCATTTTGCATCTTTTAATTATCCAAAGTTCCCTATCCCACTTTCAACTAATTATAAAACAGCATTTTTATTTGCAAGAAACAGATAAATTATTATATCACCCTAAATATCCTAAACACCATACATACCTGCAGATGTAAATTGACTTCATCTGGTCGTGAAAGAAATGGAAAATCACCGCCACTCTTTAAAAATGCCTTCCTCGCACCAGGATATCTATCACCCAACTGGTCCTTCAATACTTGAGGTATGGCACAATAATCATTTGTCTGCTGCATAAACTAAATTAGACTACAAAATTCTAAAATAACGATTTTTCTAATTATATGGCACAAATATTAATTGCATCAAGTCACTTTATATCAATGATTATTAATAATTTTCTAATTATATTGGCACAAATGTTTATTGCATCAAGTCACTATATACCAATGATTATTAAAAAGAAAGAAAGAAGGATAGAAAGAAAGATTCTTTTATAGTCCACTATGCAGGATGGTCTATAAATGGGTCTATAGATGGCTTATAGCAATATGGGACTACCCTGTACTCCTTGCGGGAGGCACCTTACTGTTCTACAAACGAGGCATACATACCTTACCACCTATGGAATTCGAACTTGAGACCTCTCTTTCAAGAGCACAAATTCTCCACCACTAGGCCAACTCAGGCTGTACCATACAAATACTTGGGAGTTCAAAACGTGTGCAAGTTCATATATTAATAGCTCACTATTACTCTAGGAGGAGATAGATATGAACCAAATGCTTGATATCCTAACAGAAACAAACACCAGAGAAAAAAGAACCATGCATCATCAATTGCCCAATCCATGATAAAGGCCATCTCTCTTTTGTCTCCCACTTGTTTGGCAGTGTTTAAACTCTGCTAATATTTGCAATCTTGAGCATGATGTATTAGTGGTATTATTGGTACATATTTCAGCGTAGAAATATTTTATTTTTCTATGGGAATGTCTAGTGTTTATAATTGTGCGCTCATGAAGGACCATACTAATGGATAATATGATCAAACACATTATACAACTACGAGAAGGAGATCGGAAAGGGCTTTAAAAGGAATGACACCAGATGTTAGATCTAACGATAAGAATTAGAATTGTCCAAATAGAAAATATTGTTGAGGGAATGCATATTGAAACAAAGAAAAACAGTTCAGAAAGCAGCATAAGGAAAAGTGGATAAAATATGTAAGTCACAAGGGAGATGGATGTAGAAGAAATGTAAAGTCAAGAAAGAAGAAAGGAGATGCAATATAGTAGAGAGGCCCCTCGTGTTGACTTTCTGAGGACCCGACCAAACTCATGAGTCTGGATTTGAGGCACAATTGGCAAGTCTGTAGATTCGACTCACGAACTCAGCAAGTCTAAAGCCCATATTCATCAAGTCTAGAAGGCAAAGGGGTTATTAAAAAAATAAAATTAAAATTAAAATCCTTCCCTTACACTTGGAAAGCATATAACAAATTGAAACACTCACCCATTTTGATTTGCTCATTTGCGTTCAAACTATTTTCACCAAACTTGCATGTAAATGGACACAATATTAGATATAGACATAGCAATATTTCAAAATCCCTTAATACAGATATGGCAATTATATGTGTACATTTGAAATGCGATAATGAAATAGATATGTCCTATGGGGTAGTTTGATAGGATGTTTGACTGTCCATGTGAAGACAAGATAGGTGATGTAACAAGTGTGATAGGGAACTATTGAAGGGTGATGCACTCTAAATTTGGAGGCGGCAACATTATTGTTTTGGCATATAATGATTAGACATGCTGGAGGATTTTTTATGTTTTGGTGTTATGCTATGGCTGTTTCTTTTGCTTCTATATATGCAACATGTGGTGCTCTCTGATATGGCTTCTACTTTGAAGGCTAGAAAAGGTAAGAGTGGTACAACAAGGATTGCTCTAATGATAAGATGCACAAGAAATGGGTGACTAGTGAGGGGATGTTGGTAGGCTTTGCAACATATCTAGAGAGGGAGATTGGTAACTCGGAATTAAGGTTGTAGACAATGAGAATCTTGGAACTTGCTAAGAAGGTCTTACGAAGGCTAGACAAGGTAAGAGTGGTACAACAAGGATGGCTCTAATCAAAGTTTTAATACTCGGACTTGCCACGGACTCGGCAACCCAAAATTTGGACTCGAACTCAGACTCAACACAAACTCATGAAAGAACTCGGCAAAAAAAAAACCGTAGTTTTACAAAAACAACAAAAATAAATTAATGCATTTAGAGAACATAAGAGCCATAAATGAAACATTACACATGTCATAACAGTCATATGATCTCCAAACACTTAAAATTACATATAATGATATGTCCAAATGTGAAAAACAACAATGAACAAACTAAAGAGAAGACTACATCTTCCTCTTCCCAGCTCTAGTGAAAACCAAGGGAGAGATAGAACTAGAGGGTCTAGTTCTAGGAGCCTGATGTGGCTTATCCATATCGCCAAAATTAGGTTGAGGGTAGCACTACTTGGTAGGGTTTGAGGGTGAGAGAGAGAGAGAGGGGTAGAGAGAAAGGTCTAGATCTTGGGGGAGAGAGGAGAGAGTGAGATAGAGAGTGGTAGAGAAAGCGGATAGAGGAAGAGTGATAGGGAGACAGATAGATCTAAAATTTGGGGCAGATAAAGTGAGTGAGATAGAGAGAGCAAGAGAATGCCAATAGAAGCCTATTGATTACTGAAATTTGACTGGCCGAAAATTTAAGAGATCTTCTAAAACCTAGAATTTGATTTATAACTCCTAGAGATCTGAAACCACTCTCAAACATCCTGCCAATATATACTTGAAATATAACTTAAAGTATAAGTCACATTTCAATATGAAAGGAAAAAGACATATTGAAATGTGACTTATACTTAAATGTTATATTTCATGGATATATTATGATGAAGAGAATGAGACTGACTTCAAAAAAAAAATTACATAACTTTTCTACATGTTTCCTCTCCTTCAAACCCTACAAACCTGTTTTCAGCAAGTAAGAATGCCATATGAGTAAAAAATGAAAAAAAGGACACTTTAAAACATGGCTGGCCATGCATGCTGGGCAACGCGAGTCTCTATAAAAAACTCGCGAATCCATGTAAAAAACTCGCACAAGTCCATGTTAAAAAATCGCGCGAGACTCACGAGTCTTTTGTTAAGACTCGCGAGTCCTTAGCGAGTCAACCCAGCCCACCAATGGACTCGTGAGTCCGTGGCGAGTCCGGCAAGTCTTAAAACTATGATAATAAGCACAGCTGCACAAGGAATGGGTGATTAGTGACGAGATTTTGGTTGGCTTTGCAATGTATCTAGAGAGGGAGATTGATAACTCAAAATTAAGGTTGTAGACGATGAGAAACTTGGGACTTGCTAAGCACATGAATGACACTCCCAGTGTGGTGACTAGCGCTGCTATAGTAAGATTTCTACTGGACCCACATCAAACTCTAGGCAAAAGGAATATGTTCGACGTGGCTCAATCCTTGAGCGGCAACACCTTGTTATCTTTAATTATAGGTATGTACTTACTGCATGATGATATCAAGGGTCTTGAGAACCAAAAAAGAGATTTTGCCAACTATTATTAGCTATGACATTTTCATGGGTTGAATGAGAACATCTGTTGCCTACACAACGCAATCAATGAATAGGTGTAATATCCCAATTTATTTATTTTTTATTTTTAAGGCCAGCAATAACATCAACAAGAAATTAACCCGTTAAGATTAGAAAACATAAACTGAAAACTTGCTGAAGATTGCAACCCTTCCACTTTCTGATCACCAAGTGCCAATGTGGGAAGGTGAGAGCATACGATGAATAGGGGATCATTAGATCTCAAATTGCTGAAAGATGAAATGAAATACAATACTGGGCGGCAAGCCAGCCCCTTCCGCTTATCAAGCAGGAATGCAAGAAACTTGGCGGTGAACCAGCCAAGAGAAACACACAAGGCACAAATCACTCGACCACAATATTTCAGCGGGAGGACTGAAATTACAAAACAAACTCAACTCAACCGCTTATAAAGCGGGAGGACCATTACAATCAGACATCACTCGACCACTTATGCAGTGGGAGGACTGAATTACAATTTACTTGAAAATAGGCAGCAAGCCAGCCTCTTCCACATTTCAGCGAGGTGAGATTTACAAGGCAGAATTGGTTAGTAGTACTACTACTTAACCTTACAATAATCAAGATAATGTGAGAAGAGAGTAATGCTGAACATCCGATTAAGAACATGAAATTTCTGCTAACATCAAAAATCTGCAAGCTGGAATTGCAAAACCAGCAGCCTGTGGATTCACTAAAACGCTCATAACTCTCTCATTACTCACCCAATTCACCCAAAATCTGTTCTAAACAATTGCTATACCCCCACAATGAGAACAAACCCAAGGAAAGCCATCGAAACACCAATATTTATTTTGCACGCTTCCCAATGCATTAACTAAACCCCACGCCTAACCTGGGAAGTTCGATTTTCAATATAAAAATCCACACTCAAAATAAGATGCTAAAAACTTACAATATGCATCGCCAGTGGTAGAAAGGAAGGATGAGTCGATACCCAGAATGATGGAATCGCCTGGCCAAAAGGTGCGAGCAAAATACACTTTCAGCAGTCCCGCAACCAGCAACCAGAAAACACTCCAATCTCAATCAAAACACTCCACAATCTGCAACTCACTCACCAACAGCATTGGGAATACATGAACACAGCTAGGTACTATCTTGCAAGTACGAAACTGAGACTTAGCTAGGAAGCCACACTTCGAAGCTCAGATTTTTCAATCGCCAATTCGGCAGCATAACGATGCAAATTCATTTCATACCAAATGAGAAGCCCAACACTCTCATTTATAGATTTTGAGGGCTCAAATCCAAATTCACAATCCCTCCAAATGAACGCCAAATCCAAATGCACATTCACTTCACATTATTTTGAAATTGCATTTCACTTCTCCTTTCTCCAAATCAACCTTCTCATAGGAGCAAATATTCTTTATAAAAATGACAATAAAATCATAATGTGGCATCCAAGGTAGATCAGTGAAATATATTATAAAATTAATTTATTTCTCCATAAGGCGTCCATCTTGTCGTATTAATAGTTCACTTTATAAAGTATTTTTCCTCAACAATAAATCACCCAATATATAATTAAGGAAATGACTTATATATCAATATAACTTAAGCAACCCCTTTTAAATAAATCGTCCAACCTTTGCCTTAAGTTATAATTTAATTTAAAACACCATTTTTCTTCATCAAATAATAAACCTGCCAAAACAAGCTCCAAGGATATGGGGAAACAAGCTGAGAGAATTGCCCTACCAAAAATACTCACTGAACTAAGCTGAGGAACCCTTGCCAAGAATAGCACCAAAAATGAGGGAAGACCAACTGCTCAAATTAAAACACCATTTTTCATCAAATACTAAACCTACCAAAACAAGCTCCAAGGATATGGGGAAACAAGCTGAGAGAATTGCCCTACCAGAAATAGTCACTGAACTGAGCTGAGGAACCCTTGCCAAGAATAGCACCAAAAAATGAGGGAAGACCAACTGCTCAAACTAACCTGTCAGAATAGCCATCTGAACAAGCCTACTGACATCCTGCTAAAAATAGAACTGCTAGAAATAGTACTCACCAAAAATAGCATACTACTAAAAATAGTAAGTGTTTCCAAAGTGATTTTAACCACATTCTGAGCAATCGTTGTACTTACTAAAAATAGTAAGTCTGGAAAAAGTCACCTGATGCAGATGCATGTCGAACCATCCTGAAGCTCTCTGAAAACCCAGAAGGAATCCAGAATCCAAACTGTCAAACTCCCACATATAGCCCCTAAAATCACCAAAGAATCCTCCTAGAAAATAGGAAACCCTAATTTCTGCCCCCAACTAGCCTACGGGACTCTGAACTAGCCTAACGGCCAACAGAACTAATCACTGCGGAGAAGGGGACATTACAATAGGCAAATGGATTAAAGGTAAAGATTTCTTTTGAGACTCAACTCAATGTCCGTGTGTGTTGATGTGATGAAGACTCAGAGACAATGGCAGTTAACTTGTCTCATCCCATGTAGGAAGCTAGTTGGACGAAGTGTAAGTGTCCCTTCGAGTAGGAGGAGGGCTTGTGTAATTTTCACTCATTTATATTTTATGGAACGTATGTGTTGTGATAGGCAATATGGTATGTAGATTATATTGTGTGGTTGATAATTGTAATGGCATTTTTTGATGGTTAGTTGGTGCTTTTACAGTGTATATATCGATTGAGATATGTTCGTAGATGTCATATATCAGTGTTGATGGTGTTTTGATGCACTATCAAACACAAAATAAAGTATTAAATACTCTATCCTCTCTTGAGTAAAGACTCTCAAATGCTAAAGATTTGCATAAGGATCACTTGAGATGACTTCAAGGTTCTTTTATGTCAAGTCTTGACTTGTTGGATAGCTTCAATGGTGTATGATGTGACTTTGCTAGGATCACAAGGTGGACTTACATTGAATGACTGAATGCTTGAATGATGTTGGAACTGTAAAAGTATTTCAATTTTCAATTCAAGGTGCAAGTTATATTCTTCCTTTCAAGTATATGTTAATTCACAATCTAATAAGTCTGATTATTATATGGAATGTTGCAGATGGAGAAAGAGCATTTATTAATTTCGATGTTATTCCCACATTTCACGGATCAATATATATATGCAAACAAAGGAGATCAAGCAATACCTTGACCGGTCATGTCTATGATATTACTTGATCGTGCCTCTTCAACTATAATCGAATTAACCGATACCAATCGGTGTGTATGCACTTAACAATAAACCCGATACTAATCGGTGTGTATGTGATTATCAATAAACCCAATACTAATCGATGTGTATGCATTTAACAATAAACCCGATACCAATCGGTATTCTGTGCATTACGATTTGTAACCGATGTTAATCGGTATTTAGGCATTGGTTAAGAACCCGATTGTTAATCAGGATTTATATGCAAGGTTATATATATGAATCGAGGGATACGATCACAGCTAGATCGTATATCATGCATACGATCGATGATAAATATATGATAACTGAATCATGATCATAATCTCATGTATATATATGATAACTGAAGTCTTATCATAGTCTATCGATGAGATAGATGATTGAATGAGAGACTTCATTTATCTCTCATTCAATCATTTATCTTACCAAGGCTATCATGTATCAACACTCCCTCTTAGCTAGGAAAGATAAATGGAAGACAACATATCTAGTATCACATTTCTCATTATGGTCTTATAATCTTACTCTCTAAGGAATCATATCACCTAGACATGTGACATGAAGTATCATCAATCATATGATACAGGAAATCACATCACCTAAGCACGTGACATGAAGTATCACCTAAACGTGTGATACAAAAGTTCATCACATCAACTTGTGATGACAAGATATCACCTAATCATGTGATATCAGTATTGCTTAAACATGCAATACTTTAAGAATAAATACATGAAAATAGTTAAATTCTCAACTTATCCAAGTTGTGGTATGTGCACTAACATTTTATCCAAATGTTTTACCACAACACAATCATGGCACAGCCATGGCATACCAGAGATCCAACATGATAACTGGTTTGAACATCATAAGATCGTCACCTTATAATGTCTGCATACAAGTGTTCATTATCTGAGAGATCGTCACCTCTTAGACATGAACACAGGGGGTTAAACCCCTAAAAGTCCTAACATGACAAAGAAGTTTACACATAAAACATCTTAATAAGTATAGGAGTACAGAGCAAATTAAATTTCAAGCATACCAAGACCTTTTCTGAAGTGCTCAACTTTCACCCTTGAAAGTGGTTTGGTAAGAATATATGTTGTCTGCTCTCCTGTACAAATGTATTCCAACTGGATCACATTCCTATCTACCATGTCTCGTACATAATGATATGGAATCTCAATATGTTTGGATCAAAGAAACGGGACTCGCCTGGACTCGCCTGAACTCGACGAGTCCTTAGGACTCGGACTCGGACTCACTCACCGAGTTGGCGAGTTTGGCTCAAACTCGCCAAACTTGGCGAGTCCCGAGCCCCAGACTCGGTCGGCGTCAAGCCAACTAAAAAAAAAAAAAAAAAATTAGTTTGCAAGGTTTTTTCAATTCCGTTTTTTTTTGTTAATTATCTCATATCCCTAAAAGTGACCTTCATTTCATTCACTTGCAAAAAAAGGAGTAAAGTGAGTTGGGAAGAAAAACAAGGGTGCATAGAAGAAAAACTAGTAAGGAGGAAGCTCAAGTTTTCTTCAATTTGTCACATTGGAGCTGCATTGAGTTTGGATTTGGTGCATCAAGAGTTGGATAGGAAGATTTTGCAGCTCATTTCAAGCTTGTTGTAAGAGGTAAGATTGTTTTTTTGAAGATTATTTTGTTTCTTGTATGCAAAAATCCCATTTTCTATTCATTTATTTTGAAAGTTTTACATTTTCTCTCAAAATCTTTAGTATGTTTGTATGTAGCATGTAGTATGTAGTTGTAGTGTTGTACTATGTAGGGTTTGTAATTTTATTTTTTTTAAAGTAGGGTTTGACAAACCCTACTTTAGTTTTTTTTAATGTATGTATTAATTTTATTTTGTATTTGTAATGTTTTATTGCAACAAACTTCACTTTATTATTTGCCTCAATTTCAAGTTTCACAAAACTATCCTAAAATGTTTGCTTTAGCTTCTAGACCCCCCATTAGAAAGGACCCTGCTTGGAAATATCATGAGGATTTTCCAGGGCAAGGAAAGGGGCAAACAAAATGTACATTTTGCAAAACAATATTCCATGGAGGTATATATAGACTGAAATACCATATTGCTGGTGTGCATGGACATGATGTCGAACCATGCCTAAAAGCACTCCTTGAAGCCGTACGTGAATGTTATGTAATGGTTGAGGAAATTGAAAGGAAAAAAAAACAAAAGGAGGATAGAGCGACCATTGGGAGAGAGGCAAATTTAGGAAGAGGGACACAGTTAGGTTGTGTTGGAGGCCCTTCTTCCTTACCTTCATATCGTCCCACTCAGTTTGCTACTGCTGGTGCTTCCGCTTCTACTTCTATAAGTGGCAATGCCACCGCCACTTCTCATGCTCCTAGCACTAGTAGTTGTAGTGGGAGTGTTAGCATTGGACCTAGGATTTGTAAATCTAGGTTGGATTCCTTCTTTGTGCCTCGCACTACTCCTAGGTCCCAACTGTCGCTTGAGGCCATGGTTGGAACAAGGAGGTCAATGATGCTGCTAAAATGGCAGTTGGCAGGTTTTGGACCTACAGCAGTATTCCATTCTTTGTAGCCAGGTGAATGTTTTACTAACTTTTATGTTTGATTGTTTTAATTTTTATACTTAACTTATCTCATTGAATTTTTATACTTAACTTATCTCATTGAGTTTCTTTGCGACAGGTCTCCTTATTGGCAAGAAATGGTTGATGCCCTTACCATATGCGGGGCGGGGTTCAAAGCCCCTAGTGAGAGTGATTTGAGGGGACCCATTTTGTCTCAAATGGTGGATGATGTGAAGAAGGATTTAGCTGAACAACGCTAGATATGGAGCACTAAAGGTTGCACCATCATGACTGATGGTTGGACGTATAGGAGAAATAGAACTCTCCTTAATTTTCTTGTTTCTTCCGCAGGTGATTGATTAATTTAGTTTCATATAGTCTTTAATTTTTTATTTTTTATCTAATGGTTTATTGAATGATCATTGACCTACCTTTATTTTTTTATTTCAGGGGGCACCGTTTTCATCAAGTCTATTGATGCCTCCACCCATTGCAAGAATGCCACCTACCTATGTGAGCAGATAGAGGAGGTGATTGATGAGGTGGGTGAGGAGAATGTGGTATAGGTGGTGACCGACAATGCAGCAAATTATGTTGCTGCGGGTAAACTTTTGATTACAAACTAATTTTGTTTGCAAATTAATTACTATCTTGTAGTTTGTACCTCCATTAATTATAATTTACAATGCAAAAAATTATGTTGCTGCAGGTAGACTATTGATGGAGAGGCACCCATCTATAGTTTGGACTCCATGTGCTGCTCATTGCATTGACCTCATGTTGGAGGATATTGGAAAAATCCCATGGGTCAAGAGATGTGTAGAAAGGGCAAGAAATGTCTGCAAATTTGTATATAATCATTCATGGGTGTTGGCTCTTATGAGACAATACACAGAGCAGAAGGAGTTGCATCATCTAGGAATCACAAGATTTGCCACAAACTTCCTCACATTGCAGTACATGCTTAGGTCTAAGTCTACCTTGAGACGTATGATTGTTGGTGAGGAGTGGTCTTCCTCATCCTATGCTACCACCCTTTCAACGAAAGATATGGCAGACTACATTTTTTATGAGCAAGACTTTTGGGTCCCTTGTGATGAGATAATGAAGGTAATTTTTTTATAAATTCTACAATTTAACTTCATGTTTTATAACTTATTATATGTCTTCTCTTATTTGCTCATTTTTCTAAATTACACAATATTTTCAATTTTGCAGTTTGTTAAGCCCTTGGTGGTTTTGTTGCGAGTTGCGGATTGAGATAAGCCCGCAATGGAGGGCATGGATAGGGCGAAGGAAACCATCAGATTCGTCTATGGAGGAGATGAGAGCAAGTATGGTCCCATTTGAGAGATCATTGATAGGAGATGGCATCATCAGCTTCATAGGCCCATCCATGCAGCAACCTATTTTCTGAATTCGGCATTCTATTTTATCCCTTCTTTCAAGGCTGATGTGGAGGTCCTTAATGGGCTATACTCAATCATGGAGAAGATGGGACCTGTTGGTACTTCTCAGATAGACCTTATTCGAGAGCTACAGTTGTTCTCAGATGCACAAGGGGAGACCTTCTCTCGTCTTGTCGCCAAAGACGGTAGGACAACTATGATGCCAGGTAAAAATAAATTGTAAGGCTTAATTTTAGTTTTATTGTATATTGTAACTTGATAAATGAGTTCATGAGTGAGACTGATTTCAAACTCAGATCATTGGTGGAGCTTTTTTGGCCCAACGACACCAAATATTCAGAAGTTGGCCATTCGCATCTTGAGCCAACCATGCAACGCATCAGGTTGTGAGCGCAATTGGAGTATGTTTGAGCACATACACTCCAAGAGGCGCAATAGATTATCTGCGGAGAAGATGAATGATCTCGTCTTTGTTCACTACAACCTCCGCCTGAGAATGAGAAAGAATGCATTAGTTGACATCTCTTCTATCATTCTAGATGAGGTTGATCTTGAAGCAGAGTGGGCCAATGAGAATCAGACAGATCCGGGGACTCCTGCAGCTGTCTTTAGTGATGATGACATTGATTAGATCGACCAGGTAGATATAGAGGCTGAGGCTGTACCCATGGCAGAGGAGGAGCAGAGACCACGAGCAGAGACAGGAAATATTGAGACTCAGAGTGACGCAGTTGTTCCTGATGTTGGTGAGCATGGCATGGTGTCACGGGGAGCGACTATGGCTCCTCAATCATCGAGGACCTACCTTAAACGCCTTCGCAGGGGACCAGGGCGAGAGGGTGCACGGCCCTCTAAGCCATAGGCTTGTAGACTTGTAGTTGTATTTACTATTTACCTTTGGTATTTGTATGAAACATTTGATGATGATCATATGATGACATGAATTTTTTATTCCATGAGTTTTGTAATATTGTATACATTTGACAATATTTATATATCTATGTTTGTTATTTTCTTCAGCTACAATTTGCGTTTATGCTTATGTGATTGATGTATACTTGTGTATGTAATCAAATGAGCCAAGTTTGATGATGTTATTGTGTCTTAAGGTGTATTCAATAAAGGGTGCCTGAAACAAGTTTTAAATCTTTAAAATCTCTAAATTTCTGGAGTTTTTCACTTTCCCGAGTCCAGCCGAGTCTGACGCCGAGTACCGAGTCCGAGTCCGAGTCGGCCTTGCCGAGTCCGAGCCGAGTCCGAGTCCGAGTCCCATTTCTTTGGTTTGGATCTATCATGAAACACCAGATTCACTAAAAGTTTTATACAACTTTGGTTGTCGCAATGAATAACTGTAGGCTTCATTGGTTCACCGAATAACCCATGAGCAGCTTCCTAAGCCATACTACCTCTCGAGCAGCCATGGAGGCTGCAATGTATTCGGCCTCAATGGAACTCTATGCTACTAATGACTGTTTTCTGCTAATCCAGGATATCATGGCTGAACCTAAACTGAAACAGCATCCTGAGGTGCTTTTCCTGTCAGTTACACTTCCAACCCAATCTAAATCTGTGAATCCGTGTAAATCTAGTTCAACTCTCTCATATTTGAGACCAAGTTTTAGGGTACCTTGTAGATATCTCATGATATGTTTTACTGCTACTAGGTGTATCTCCTTTGGTTCACACATAAATTGGCTCAAGGCATTAGCTGCATAACAAATATTTGGTCTCGTATTTACAAGATACATCAGGGACCCAATCATTTGCCTGTATAGAGTAGGATCTGATGGTTGTGATTCTGCTGATGCTTCCTTAAGTTTATGAAGGTTTGTTTCCATTGGAGAGGTCGTGGGTCTCCAGTTTAGCATTCCAAATCTCTTCAAAATGTCCAAGGTATATTTTCCTTGGTTTAGTACAATGCCATCAGAATTCTGCCATACTTCCAAACCTAGGAAGTAATGAAGGAGTCCCAAGTCCTTCATGTCAAATTCTTTAGGAAGTAATGAAGGAGTCCCAAGTCCTTCATGTCAAATTCTTTAGCAAACTCCCTCTTGATCCCTGCCTCAATACAGAAATCACAAAAGGTACCCAAGGTGTACTCACCTCCATTATCAGACCTTAAAATTTTAATTTTCTTTCCAGACAAGTTTTCTACAAGAGCTTTAAACTCTTTAAACTTACCTAGGACTTCATCAGACTCTTTAGACCTTAAGAAATAAATCCAAGTTTTTCTAAAGTAGTCGTCTATAAAAGTTACATAGTACAAACATCCACTTAGGGATGGAGTTGACATTGGACCACATAAATCTGAATGTACAAGATCTAGTATTTCTTTAGACCTACTTTCACTGCTATGAAAAGGACTTTTAACATTTTTACCCATAGCACAACCTTTACAAGTACCATCATTTATATGAATAAGTTTAAGAATACCATTTACCATCTTTTCCAAAGATGGAAGTGCCCTAAAGTGAAGATGTCCAAGTCTTATGTGCCAGAGTTCGCTGGAACTGAAAGAATCATGAATAAGAGCTTGAACTGGGAGAGTGGAGAGTTTGTATAAACTCTCATGTCGATTTCCGATCACACGAGCAATCTTGATGCTGGAATTCTTAGGACAAGCAAGAAATCTTCCTTCAGAAAATGTAATTTGATATCCCTTATCCTCCAAGGCTAAAATAGACACAAGGTTCCTCTTGATCCCTAGTACGAACAATACATCGCTTAGGTGTAAAGAAACGCCAAATTCAAGTTTTAGAGATGTAGCACCAACCCCTCTTACAGCATAGCGAGCATCATCCCCAATAATGACGTGAAGATGTGATTCTTTTTCCACTAGATCAGAAAGGTACTCCCGATGACCGATGAAATGTCGAGAGGCTCCACCATCAATTAACCATGTATCATTGTCTGTAGGAACATTGCTTGATAATGTTGATATGAAAAGAAAACCATTTGAGTTATCTTCATTCTCCTTCTAAGATGAGACTTCATTGAGGTTTGCTCCTTGATGATTAGGTCTTGTCAAACAATCCTTTGCAAAGTGACCAAACTTGTCACACCTAAAGCACTGGATGCGAGAGAGATCTTTCTTCCTCTTGCTAGAAGCAGGTGCAGAATCTGATTTGAAACCTCTATTCCTTTAGAAGTTGCCCTTCTTCCAATACTTTCGTTTCTTGGTAGATTGAGTGGCAAGAAAATGTGTATCTTCATTTTGAGAACTCTTGATGATTCCTCTAGCAGTCAATCTTGATTCTTCTTGAATACAATCTGCACAGAGTCGATCAAACTTAGGTAATTTTGACTTGCCAATTATGCTTTGGATAAATGGCTCCCATGAATGAGGCAGACCATTCAAAGCTAGCATGACAAGATCTTTATCTATCACTTGATCCCCAATTGCGCATAGTTGATCTCTCAATTCGGAGATTTTCATGAAGTAGGTGATGATTGAATCTCCTTTTGCCATCTTCATTTGGTGGAGTTGCTATCAGCCTGTCTCAAGGCAAGAGCACTACTTACGTTGTTAATCTCATATAAACCCTCCAAGGTCTTGAACATATCTCTTGTAGTTGTCATCTTGGAGATGAGAGGTACTAGGTTATCCCTCAGAGAGTCAATTAATATCTTCTTCGCCGTGATTGCATTCTTCTTGAATTGCAGTTTCTCCTCATGATCTTCAGGTTCGAATAAATATTTTTCCTCTATGAATTGAACAAGATCATTTTCTTCAAGTGCAATAAGCACTCTAAACTTGCATGAGGTGAAGTTAGATGTGCCTTCAAGCCTATCTTCAACTTTCAGACCATTCACCATTTTCGAGACTTGGAGGTACTGCTTGATGGAGAGAGAGGAGAGAATGTTTAGAAGTTATAGATAATCTGATCACGATCTTCTTTCACCGTGGCTCTGATACCATGTTAAATTTTATGATCAGATTAGATGATGCAATAACTCACACAAATGCACAACTATTACCCTGGGAAAACCTTCCTCTTGAAGGTGAAAAAACCGAAGAAACAGGACTAGGACTCGGCTCGGACTCGGGACTCGGCGTCAAACTCGGCTCCAAACTCGGCTGGACTTGGGAAAGTGAAAAACTCAAGAAATTTAGAGATTTTTAAAGATTTAAAACTTGTTTCAAGCACCCTTTATTGAATACACCTTAAAGACATAGTAACATTATCAAACTTGGCTCATTTGATTACATACACAAGTATACATCAATCACATAAGCATAAACGCAAATTGTAGCTGAAGGAAATAACAAATATAGATATATAAATATTGGAAAATGTATACAATATTACAAAACTCCTGGAATAAAAAGTCCATGTCATCATATGATCATCATCAAATGTTTCATACAAATACCAAAGGTAAATACAACTACAAGCCTATGGCTCAGAGGAGCCTGCACGGCAGCACCCTCCGGCCCCGGCCCTGGCCCCCTGCGAAGGCGTCTAAGGTAGGTCCTGGATGATTCGACAGCCATAGCCGCTCCCCGTGACACCATGCCATGCTCACCAACATCAGGAACATCCGTCTCACTATCTGCCTCTGAATCTCTTGTTTGTGCTCGTGCTCTCCGCTCCTCCACTGTCATGGCTATAGTCTCAGCCTCTATATCTACCTGGTTGATCCAATCAGTGTCAGACTCGGAGGTTAAATTTTCCCTACTTCTATCGACGCAATTTCCCCCCATATTTTTCAACGGGGGTTTGGGGGCAGCGCCCCTCGAGGTCAAAAAAACTTTATTTAATGAAGGCATCGGGTGTTATTTTTCTATTGGCTGACATGTTGTAACCCTAATTTTTCTCATTCTCAGGCAGAGGTTGTAGTGAACAAAGACAAGACCATTCATTTTCAAAAAACTTTTAAAATGTTTTTTTTTTGTCATTTTACTTAGCTCAGGCAGTAGCCGAGTTTGGGGCTCGGGACTTGCCGAGTTTGGTGAGTTTGAGCCAAACTCGCCAACTCGGCAAGTTTGGCGTGCTCGCTAGACTCCGAGTCTGAGTCCCAAAGACTCGGCGAGCATGACTCGGACTCGGACTCGCCAAGTTTAGGCGATTCATGGTGATTCCCATTTCAAAAAACCCAGCAATTAAATATGACTTTAATTTTTCAAATGTGTCAAGAGATATTACAAAGGACTTTGCTTCACTCTTGAAGCTATATTTAATAATAATTCAATGTGGAAAGTATCTGATCTGCAATAAGGAATAGGAATTCCTTTGTTGATCCTCAACCTGCTGTAGACTGTCTTCTTCAATCATACACCATCAACGAACTATTGTATATATGTTCGATCTGCTATGCAATCTCCACAAAATGTCTGATGTGTGATATATAATATCCACGAACTATCTGCTGTGTAATATATAATATCCACGAACAATCTGCTGTGTATAATCTGATATTCACGGACTATCTTATTGGATAAGAATACAAACCTTCATATGTATACCCGATTGAGTGAGCCTTCAACCATCGCAACTCCTCCAAAAGTCGGTTTCCAATCACACGTCATAATTTTGCATTGGTTAAGTTGATTACACATCGGTTCATTAATCACGACTCCTAAAGGTTGACTAGATTAACTCGACATATTTAATGATAATTAGATTTAAGCAAATCGTGTTTTACTTTAATCATTTTATATTCAACTAAGGCCGATAGGCCAATTAGGCAAATTATTTATGTCGTTAGTTATGAAGGATATCAACCGAAGCTATTTCATCAATGTATCGCAGATCTCAGGAATTTATTCGCTGTCAAAAAACCTTATTCACTGCAACAACCATCATAGTTGCCACCTTGTTTTTTTTGCCTTTTTGGTGAATTCGCTGTGTGTTTGCAATCTTGGCATAAAACAAATAATGGCACTCCTCAAGAATGAATTCCTTGGTCCTTAATACAACTCGCTGTGGTCATGTATGATTGAAACTCAGGATGAACAAAAGTCGCAGCTCCTTAAAATGAAAATCACTCTTCACAATCTCATCGCAGCCCCCATCAATTTGTGGTCTAGTATTGCATGAATCGCCTCAACTTACCAATCAAGTTCACTGACAAGATGAGTCACTGGTGTCTCTGGTATATAATTGCTGAGTGTCTGAGATAAAATCGCCAATGTCGGAAATGAATTCGCTCATACCAAAATCAAAATCGCTGTCATAAGATGAACTCCCTGATATATAAGATCATAAATATTGCAGATATAAAGCAAATCGATCATGATTTGATCAAATGAAATGACAAGATTGAACTTGTAATCGTTCAAAGAGGCCCATACTTCATCACAGCCGTTGGCGAATTTCATTCAATGTGTTGACATCGATTTTGAAGGTGAGGCATCATTTATTAAATGCATTGTATCCAAAACATCGCATTAAATACAATCCAATGATTCCCTTATGTAAGGCTTTGATTTCACAAATTGAACCACTTAGTGCAATCAACGTTACATCGTTGAATGCAATCCTTCATCTTCATCGAGTTTGCAAAGCTCACAACATTTATTAAATACCTCCTCATCGATCATTGGTGAAATACATTGAATTTTGCTTCCAAATATCTAATCACCAACTTCCAAATATTTAGTACGAACCATCCTTCTACTTTCATTAAATAATTCATATCGCTAAGTAGCTTTGCATCATGCTGGCCACCTTGGCACCTTGGTGTCAATGAAGCTCATCTTGCAAAATGCAACCCATTATCATTTAATATTTTCACCAATTAATCAAGTTCTTGGTTTTCAAAACCATGTATTGATTAAGCATTATGGGAAGCAAGTGCTAAGGTGGCGCAATTGAATGCTTGCAATTCATTTTATAAAAATCGTTTGTTGAATCCATCTTTATTGCATTGACTAAGCAACTCACTTCATATATCACTTAAGTTTTTGGGATGCATTTACTTAGCATGAATTGTCGTCCAATTGACCGCATTCATTGAATGATATACATCGTTCAAAGCACAATTCCCTCTTCTCTCACAATCGATGGAAGCAATAACATGAGGCATCGATAGCAATGACAAAATCATTTAAAGGCAAAGACAGCGGTGATTGCCGGCAATGACTTAGGTGATTGAGAGCGACAAAGTAATTGCTAGCATAGACAGCGGTGATTGCTAGCAATGACAGTGGGCGTACTAGGCAATGATAAGGTCATTGCTAGCAATGACAAAGTGATTGAAAGCAATGACACAGTGATTGCTAGCAATGATAAAGCCATTCAGCAATGACAAGAGGCGTTCAAGGCAATGATAGGGTGATTGCTAGCAATGACAAAGTCGTTGAGAGCAATGACAAGAATGTTTTCATGCCTTAGCCAAATATTCTTGATTTTCAATTTTGCAGTTCTTCCAAATAAAAGCTAATAGCTAAACGACTCTACAACTATCCTAGAAAGCAGAAAAATGTGTGGGTCCCTGTTTGCAATGGGCCGATGTGTGAAAACTTCACAAAAGTCAGCAATATGAATAAAATGTATAGTTTAACTTTATGGTTACTTTGAATTTCTTTTGTGGAATGTTGTTGGTTCCAAATGTGTGACCGGGGACGGTTTAAGGATTAGAGTCAGTTAATTTATATAAGTTTTGGAGTTTCAGTTCTGTTAGTTTGTGAGGAATGTTACTGTGTATATTGTGCAATACAAATGTAAAATAGATGGATCTGATGAAACATATGGTTACAAGTAATCCAAGCTTCAATGCTCCTTTTTTGTGGCTCCTGGGTGACTTACCCAAGTAGACCAAAAACCCATGGAAAAGATGTTTTTCTTTGTTATACAGGAGAGTGCACTGTTATACAAGAGGCTATTGCTCTCCTTTCTTCATATGAGAAGTAACAGAATGGGCAGTGACAAATGTAGAGGGACGAGATGTTATTATGAATCTTCTTGCATATAAAGTGTTTTCATGCTTGTCTGGGCACTATGATCACATATAATATGACAATGGATACCACACATTATGATGTTTAAGATTTACTACCTGTGATCATATGACTATTGAACTTGGCATTGATTAGTAGTAAGTAATAACTATGATCAATAATGTGCATTTAACTTCTTCAAATCTACGAATGATTGAAAAACTACCAGTACTTATTGGTTCTCTAAAGTCAGTTTTATCAGTATGCATGATTATTAATATTATTTTGTAAAAATATGTCTTTTTATGTTAAGAAATTGTGCCAAACTTTTGTCGAATCATTAAGTCCAAGTCAAATTTGAGTCTGCCAAATTTTGCCAGAGTCCCAACTTTTTAACTCTGGTTCTTGCTATTGTATTTAAATATTTTTAAAGATTCCATAAACAGGATAGAGCCAAACATCAAAACAAAGAACCTTTTTAAATATTTGATTACCTTTTTAAGTAATCTAGAACAAATCTTATTTTTATCAACTCTAATGTCTCATGCTAGCATGTATAAGATATTATATGACATTGCAGAGGCCAAAAAACAACTGCACTGTTTTTATAACATACAGATGCAATCTAGATACTTGATTAAGCTAATGCCATCTAGGAAAAGATAAGTTCACAATAAACAAAAGAAACAATAAAACATGATGCAAGCTCAGAAGAAACGTACATCCATGATTGTAATCGCAGAGTCTAGAAGCAATAATCTGCCAATAGAAGCAATCATTGTGTTTAAAGCCAAACGAGATGCCAAGTCTTCTCTTGAAAGGGTCTCAAGCTGTACAGAAAAAATATACAAAATGATTCATGAACAAATTTATATTGCGAAAAAATATATGACAATACATTCCATGTAAAATCAATGACATCCTACCAAGAAGCTTTTCTAAGGTTTCAATGACCGTCAAGTATCTCCCAAAATGTAACAATTTACAAATTAGATTAGCATTGTTCTTCCAAGATGATGTACATGACCTAAGAAAATGAGCCATACTTTTGAAAGAGATTGCATTAATTATGCACTGAAAAAACCCAAACAACTATGCAATTTATGAGTAGGTAATATGTAATAACATGCACAAATTGTGCTTTAAAGTAGAGGAACCTTTATACACTACATATGGTTTTCATTTAAGTCAATGGTTCTTAAATGTTACAAAAGCAACGTGACATTGAACCCAATATTTCGATGATTGACCTTGCCTCCCTATACATGCCAAGCTTTCATGAACGTCAATTTAGATTAACAATTCTTAAAAGAATGCAAAAAATACTACAAATGGACATCATTAAAGGCATCTAAAGAGGATTACCATGGATAGGCCTGAACAGGAGAGAAACTGATCACTGTAAAGGCCAATGAAGAAACCATGCATAGAGCACATACAAAGCAGATAATAAATTTTTCAAGCATTTTTCCTTTTATTTTACATGATGGGCATGGCAGTATATCTTATTGCAAGAAATATATACATAGTTCATTTGAATATTAACCACACTTTTCATGTGAAGAGAAAATGATTTTTTTCTCCCTGTAAAATGTTTATTTAGTGCAAGAGTGGAAACTACTTCCAATATGCAATGTGAACCTGCGTGTGTATCAATAAATGTGCAAAATTTAGGCACATTTGATATAAGAAAAATCCTTTTTTCTTTAATAAATTTATCTTTCTTGTTCCGTTGAGGGAAGAGGAACACACACATCAGTGCAAAGAATATCAAAAGCTGTAACATAGGACTGAATATTACACAGGATAATAAGTTTCAGAAACTCAAAATGAAATGGTACTCTATATAGGTAAAAAAGAAAAAAAAGAAAATTTAATACAATAACAGATAGGCACTATGGGCGCCATTATAGAAGAGCTGCACACTATAAAAAGACTTGTACTTAATACCCATTCAAGAGTTTATATACGTAAAAAAGAATATAAGTTAATAAAATAGAAATTGAATTTTGACAGTGCTTCACAAAGTAATCCATAGTTAGCAAATGCTGGGTATATTTTAAGAAAGTCTAATGGTGATTTTGTGCTTGGGTGCTTGCTATTTCTTCGGAATAAAACTATTAATGTAGCGTAATAGGAGGCTCTCTTAGAAGGAATTAAAGCAACATATAAAGTAGGGTCTCAGAGTGTGGAAATTGGAGGAGCTTCACAAATTGTGATTAATGCTATTAACAAAGGGCATTGGCCGCATTGGTATCTCAGATCCATGTTAGAAGAGATTTTCGAAAGGACAAGAAAATTTGATTTGTGAAATTGTCTGATTGCTATAAAAAATAAAACAAAGCAGCCAATTATATGGCAAATCAAGGTATTCTTCAATCAGATTTATCATTGGTAGAAAGTACAAAGGGGAACAAATGGGAGCACTTGTAAACTTTAATCATGGATTAACACCACCCCATCAATAAAGATGCATGAATATGTTTTTGAAATAATGCTGAGAGGAAAGGCCTGTTGCATTGATAGTTCGGAAGAGATTCGATTAGGCCTTGTTGATGGTATTTTATGCAAAATGCAACACAAAATAAAATACTAAGTATTCTATCATATCTTGAACAAAATCTCCCCTTATGCTAAACTTCGTAATCATAGGAGGTGACCCCAAGGTTCTGAATGTCAGGTCTTGACGTGCTCTTGGATAGACTTAGCATGTTTAATGTGATATTCCTGATATCACAAGGTGGACTTACGTTGAATCTTGAATGTTTGAATATGCTGTTTGAAAGTGGAATTTTACCTAACTTAAATAAAATAAAAAGGGTAAGGGTTGAGAAAGCTAATCTAAGCCTAGAAATGCAAGAGCAATGGACATTTTTTGGTGAAACTCAACTAAGCTTTGCTTTGACATGCAGCGAACATATCCACAAGGCTAGTGCAATTTTCTAGGGATAGCTAATGATTTTCAAATCACCACTACAAGCATAGATACACCTTCAAGATGAAGCATACCAATGAAGGAGTGATAATTGAAGTTAAACTTTGCTAAGATGGACACAATTGACTACACAAGACACTTTACAATCAGCAAAGTGTTAGTAGTATGGATGTACGAATTTCACAATTGATCATGCACAAAGTTCTTCCATTCATCTAAACAATATGGAAATTAAATGAAAAGAAGAGACCATGCAAATTGCTGAATCAACATATGAATTTCACCATATCTTCAATGAAGTTTACATGCTTCTTACAACAAAATCTTGGCAACAATTTTTGCCTTCTCTTCCTGCTCTACTCTAATTGCTATCTAATTATTGACTATTCACTCTTAACTATTCCTTGTTAACTATTAACCTTTACAAATGGAAGAGTGGAGCTTTATATAGTCCTCTCATTACAATGAGTGGCTCAGATTGATTCACAATCAATGGCCAAGATTAAAGGATAGAAACCCTAATTAAGGTTTGTTACACCCATTACAAAGCATTTAATGCTTGGCCAGTGATTAAATGACATTATATGGGACACATGTCCTTCCTTGAATAATTGACCAATACATGACAACGTTTGGTGCATTCGACTTTGTGCCCACATGTGATAGTTATCCTCCTTGATGGATGAGCTAGGTACTTTGTGCCCACATGTGATAGTTCATATCAGCAAGTCTCATTTGCCACCTATGCTGTTGTGGATTTTTATGTGAAGAATTCTTCATGCTGGCCAGGCTTTTTTGATGATAACTGGAAGTTGAGTCATAATAGGCAGGGGATTTGGGCATGAAGTGGAGGAAGTGGAACTGGAAGTGGAAAGAACTGGAAGGAAGGAACTGGAAATGGAAAGAAATGGAAGTGGAAGTGGAAGGAAGTGGAAACAGAAGTGGAAGTGGAAGTGTAAAGAACTGGAATTGGAAGAAACTGGAAGTGGAAGTGGAAGCAAGTGGAAGTGGAAGTCAAAGTGGATCACGCCTTGGAGAGGACAAAGGAAATGCTGAAAGAAAGGTTGTGCCTTGGCACAGGTATTGGAAGTGATTTATCAGTTGTTGATTAGCTTGGTACTCCACTTGTTCCCTTCGCTTGCCATGGATCAGGCTTTTGATAGCTTCTTAGCAACATTCTAGCAAGGTCATGATCATCTTCAAGTAAAGGAAATGTGAGGTGAAAGTTCGCTGATTCGAGAGGCAACTAGAAGTTCGCACATTTGGGAGGCAACTAGAAATTTGTGTTAATGTGAATGGCTAAGGTCGGACTCCTTTAAGACCGACACAATTGTCCAAGACAATTACATGTCGATCTAATAAAACAATTAAAGATGTGAAGGGAAAAATTACGATTTATATAAATAATTACTTCATTGTGCCGATATCATTTAAGTAACGAAACCCGCCACCCTTGGAACGTGTTAATAAAGAGACACGATGTTTTATGATGGTCGACTCTTGGAGGAGTCGTGATGATTAAAGGAACACATATCGGGTGTATATAAGGCTTTGTGTCCATCCTCCAAAGGCATCGGATTACATATATCAGGTAGTCAGACATATCTTATTCTATAGCAAGCAACAGTTCATGTTCTTCTACACAAAGTCCGATCTCATTCTTCAGCAGCATGTTCTCGTCATCAAGGACACCAATTGATATAGAAGCAGATTGATCAAGAATAGATCATTATACAGCAATCATTAATTGTACATTGCAGTCTAGAGTAAATTCAGTTGTCACATTGCTTCAAAGTGTGAAGGAACTCATTATAAAACTATTGTCATTTTATTGGAAGTAATTAAGACTCCTTGTAGCTGGTGTTGGCGGCAATATTGTACACGGAAATAAAACTAGTTAATTAAGTTGTAATCATGTTGGTTAGTTTGCAACCGAGGGGTGGCAGTTGCGGTGCAACGGTTGGCGCTCGCACCCCCTTGGCATCTTTATATACTTCCGAATGTAACTGGTGGACAAGAATGAATTATGAATGGAATAACACATCTGATACTTGTCTAATATCTATGGCATTGTTCTGCATTACATACTTCATGCTTTAAGTATTCACCCGAGAGGGCAAACATTTGGCGCCGTTGCCTAGATGTACTCGGGAACGGAAGACGTGGATGGCGCACGGACGCGATGGGCCTACCCGTCAGTGAGATGAACCCAGAGACCGACGACGCGCACATGGAACAAGAGGCGAAGGGGAAATTGAACCCTGTAATAATCCCGGTACAATGTTGAGATAAATTGTGGCCGAAAGGAAAAATAATAAAAGTTTTTTTATGTACATGGCGTGTGCTTGCTATGTACGGAAGTGATTTAGGCCAAATATATTAAATAAAGACAGAAATAAGAAAGTAGAAACGAACGAGTGGGAGGCCGCACAAAGGGCCTTGATTCTGGAGCAGCAAGTAGAACGGAGACGGAGGCTGAGGCAACTTGCAGAAGGACGACCTGCCGAAGGGTGGCCTGAAGGGAACCACGGAGGTGTCACGGAGGGTGCAGAAGCCGAGGGAAGTTTCTACACGTCGCCAGAACACCGTAGGGCACGGAGCCACGAAGAGTTTCTAGCGGAAACAAGGTTAAGGAGAGATCTAGTCGAAGAGACTCGGGATCAGTTTAGAAACTTATCCCTTACACCACGGAGTGAAGATCACCAACGGGAACCAGGAGTGGGCACGGGTGGGAGCGAAGGGGAGGGCAACCGTACGGGTGTAGGTGCCACACACGACAGGCAAAACACCATACCTCCAGTCGCCCACGTAGGACACACCACCGGCGCCACCAGAGGAAGTAGCGCAGGGTCACAGACACAAGCACAACCGCCGCCAGGAAGACGACCCGGGATGGCGAGTAAACAAAAATTACCAAAGTTCACGGGGGACGGCAAGGAAGACCCCTTACGGCACTGCTGTACATGTGAAACCATTTGGTCTGCCAACGGAGTGACAGACCAGAATGACTGGGTACAGCAATTCCCAGCCACGTTACGTGGAGTTGCCATAGATTGGTACTCCGATGTAGATAAGCAAAAAGTGGCCACATGGGCAAACCTACAAAAGGAATTCACAGAGGAGTTTCGGTTGCTCCGTGATGACAACGAAATTGTAACAGAGATATACAGTACCAAACAAGGTACCAAGGAGACAGTACGGCCATACAGCAGGAGACTGAAGAAATTGTTGGGTAAAATGGAAAGCCAACCAGCTGAGGGCTTGAAAAAACGATGGTTCGTTGAAGGATTGAAATCCTCCCTATGGAAAAAAATGAAAATTGTACCCTCGACGTCATATGACGACGCCTATAATAGGGCAATGGACCTAGAGAGCGAATACAAAACATCAAGTTAGAAGAAAAGTAATAAATATTCATCTGACGATGATGAAGATTCTGACGAAAAAAGTAGTAGTGGTGGCGAATCGAGTAAAAAGGTGCACGCTCTCCAAAAGGACATGGAACGAATGCTGAAAGAATTCAAAGCCATGAAAGGGAGTACAAGTAAGACGGAAGAAAATGACGTGTGGTGTACTGACTGTAGGAATGACGGACACACCAAGGGGTCCTGTCCCAAGAAGGCTTTCTGCGACATTTGTCAGATTACGAGACATTTGACAAAGGAATGTCCCTACAATATGAAAACCAGGAGCCAACAAGTTCTCTTCACGCAAGAGCAGCCGGCCGTCGGAACTTCGCAAACCAACACAACGGCATCATCTGGAGGTTACCGAGACAACAGACGCGGTGGCAGAAGGAATAGCAACAATAACAATAACGGAAGCCGTATCCAGTATGACGCCAAGGGCCGGCCAATTATCCAATGTAGGGCCTGTAATCAATGGGGGCACTTCGCCCGTGATTGCACGCAGGAAGCCACCCCTCAGCACCTCTGCCAATGGTGTCGGCCAGGTGACCATGAGGAGGCAAATTGCCCACAGGCAGGGGTTAATCTTCTCAACATTGAGAAGACTGGTGAGAAAGAAGTACTGGCAATCACCCGCGCCCAAACGAAAAGGGCCACTTATCCCGACCCCCGTATGGAGAAGGAGAGATTACGGGAGGCAAAGGCCAATATTGAACGTGAGATGATGGCCGAACGACAAGACAACGAGGTGGCGAGTACATCATCTCGTACGGAAGCGGAAAATAACATCATTGGGCAAGTACTGCAGATGGAAGTACCTATAAGGGTAAAGGACCTTTGTCATAACCCCTCCTTGGACATTGGATTATTGTGATTAAATAAATACGATAATTAAAACATTTATTAATTAACATTTAATAATATTGGAAAATCGTCTCATTTATGAGACTTCACGATTTTCCTCTAAAGTGAGGGTTGTCATAACCCCACATCCTGGTGATGTAATTAATACTAGTTTTTGTGATTCTTCATCATAATAATAAATTATCATTTATTATGTAATTAATTATTGATGGTAATAGTAGTATTAATCATTCATTAATATAAAAATAAAATTAATTCTCACTTGGCTCAAAGCAACGATTGTATGGAAACCTTTGCTTGTTACACAAGGTAAACAGCATCGAATAAGATTATTAAATGCTAATATTTAAATAGTGACCAGGTACAAAGTATCATAAGACAGACCTTAGCATCTAATAATAAAGATAATACTCAATGATATCTCCGTTACCGATCAAAGATATAAGAAGGCCATTGATCACACTCTCGGAGGGGAAGGGGAGATGTCCCCATCTAGACAATCAAAACACGATGATGCCACTCTAGAATAGAATTTAAAAATCAAATAATAATACAATTAAGATATGAAATATTTATTTAACCAACAAAGAAGATTTAATATATAATTTATATTTATTAAATATTAATATTAATTTCATATTTATTAAATAATAATAATAAAAGTAATATAAATAAATGAATAGTAATAAAATAAATATCTAATGAGAACATTCGAGTAAAGACTTGGCCAATATCGGTGTATGAACAGCCAGCACTCAAACTAATATCCATGACTGGCCACGAGATAATTATAGTCAGCATCAATGAGGAATATAATAATATTATCGATGGAATATCTCATCCCAAATAATCAATTTAATCCAACATGATTACATCTATAGGTAGCGATGAAATAGAGACTATCGTATGGCTAGCAATTCATTAACAAATAATCATCAATAAATCGAGGATATGCAAACTACTAGTGGAGAGACATGATTAGGAAGAGACCTGTCTCTCCGATAACCAAGCGATACAACCATTCCATCGTGCAAGATACATAAGGGAAGAGTATCAGCGATGAAAGAGAGGGAAATCAGAGAAGGTCAGAATACACGAACCACAAGAGGAGATATTGGCATTTATAAGAGATGAAATATACAGCAGTTCACTTCAATTCTGTAGTTGTGGTATAGGATACGTGACACAATATAGAATGTTCTATATATGCTCTGTCTGATTATTATAACCAGACATTGTTGGTCAAAGGGGGGAGAACTCAGAAAACATATATTAATTCAGCAGCATTTATAATTATCTTGTGATGTGGAAGCAGATTATAAAGGAAGGAATACCATGTGGGGGTCTTTGATCTGACAGATATCAGAATTAAAGAAAAAGGACTTCAATAGAAATTCAGATTTATTAGTATTAGAATACACTTGCCAAAGTGCTTTGTTGGCCCCACACAATAATTATAATAAAAGAATCTCCAAACAGCATTTGCAACAATTAGAAGAGGTTTTGAAGGTTTCACAATTTTTTGTGTTTTTAGCAGCAGCTCCACTAAATGGAATGGGACCCACTTGTAATACTTTGAAAAATTGGTTGTGTTTTTTACTTCAACCCCACTTAAGCTTTCACAAGGAATTTGTAGGTTATTACCAAAGGGTCAATGAATGTCTAAGAGGAGTCAACAACATATTGAAGATTTTTGTTTGGGAAAAATTTGCTTGTGTTTTTTTCCCATTCTCCACTACTTGTGAGATACCAATCAAATAAAAGCTGTAGTAAATCATGATCAATTGAAGTGTCAACACATGATTTAGAGAGAGTTATATGAAGATTATGGCATGGTATATATAAGGGAGACATATCAAGTACATTCATTAATTTAAGAAGAGGGAGAAAAATACATAAAAGGATAAGTAGGGGAAATTGGAGAAAGACACTTGAAGACTTTTATTTCTTGTTTTCAGATTTGAATCTCTCTAGTAGAGCATAAGTTTATGATATAGGAGCACCACTCCTGTCTGCATCTTCTTCTTGTGGATACTGCTTACATCATAGATCAAGTCTTCAGGTAAGCATTTTTCAGTGTGCTATTTGGTTCGCTTTCACTTTTCTCACTCTCTGTTTTATTTTCTTTATATTATCTTAATCTACAAAGTTTATATTGGGTTTTTAATGGTGTTTACAGTTTTGGGCAGTTTTATAGAGAAGCTTGGCTTCTGGGGTTGCTGATAAATATAACAAATTAATTGTGTACAGATTTTGTATGGAGGATCATGATGAATTGTTTTGGTGGGTGTATAAATGGAGAAAGCTATCAAGATAAGTTCTACCTTCTGAATTATTCATAGAAATTTAAGTTAAATATTATAGTGAAATGTCCTCAGATTTGATAATATTTAATTTATAAATGTATTATAATTCTCACTATAAGTTGAAATTGTTGTCTCAGGACTGAATCAGGGAAAATCCGAAGGAGGGACATTACAACCTTCTAGAAACAATGCCACAGTTAGGAACCGCCATTTTCAATTCCATACAAACCACTGCGCAGGCACCTTTGCATGCCACACGGGCGGAAGTTCCAGTCAGCCCCTCAGCTGACCCAATGTTGTTGGCCTTAAATAGTGGTAGGCATCCTGCTGTAGTACAGATGGGAATTCTCGGGGCTATCCTCAAAGACACCATCGTGGACGGAGGTTCGGGGGTGAATGTACTGCCAGAGGATACGTGGAAGAAGTTGGGGAAGCCAACACTATGGCTACCCACGTTCAACTTGGAAGGTGCAGACCAGCACGGCATCAAGCCACTCGGCACCCTGATGGCCCAGCCGGTCACCATCGGCACGCAACCTTTCATACTAGATTTTGTGGTAATCCCACTCAAGAAGAAGGGATACGACGCCATCTTAGGCAGAGGGTGGCTGGTTACAACAAAGGTGAACCACGACTGGAAAAACAACACCCTTTCTATGGAGAAAGGGGGGCGGAAGTACACCATTGATCTGAGGACCCAGGTTGTTGACGAGGAACTGACATCATCTTCGGAATCGGAGGGTGAACAGAAAGGCTACTCGAGGGACGAAGGACGGGGCTGCAGGGAGCCCAATGACGAAGGGATTCTCAAGCTAGGAGAGTGCTCCGAGGATGAGACAGGGTCATTGAACGGGCTCTTCTATTGGCAAATGGAGGATTATGAAATGTTCCAGAGCTATAGGCTCGAAGTAGAGGAACCAGAGCAAGTAACAGAGGAGGCATACCTGCCAGAATACATAGAATATTGGAAGGGAGACGCCCAAACCTCGGTGACGTAGATAATCCGAAGATCAATTGTGTCGGCAACGATTGGAACCTTGTGTGGAAGGCCGCAGCTTTCAAAATCCTTATTATTCTTCTTCTTCTTATGTACAGGAAGGAGACAATGGTCCCTGTAGAATTTGTGGTTCCAGGTCTTCGGATGGCCATTGAAAATAGATTGGCCACCAATGGGCCCAAATTGAAACCCTAACACGCGAAGCGCGCAGGGGACCCGAGAGGCCAAACGGACACCCGAGAGCTCAGAGGGGGACCCGAGAGGATGGAAGGGGACTTGAGAGGCCAGGAAGGCGACTCAAGAGGCACAGGAGCACAGTAGGCGACTCTCGGGCGAGGAAAACTGAGAAGGATGATGGGCAATCCCAGAGACAGGGGACTCGAGCAGACGACTCTCTAGACAACTAAATTAGGAGATGAAAAAAAAAAATTGAAAAAAAACCGTATGGTCGTACAACAGGCGACCGTACGGTCAAAAAATGTTTTTAAAAATATTGGAAAAAAAACCGTACGGTTGTACGACAAGCGACCGTACGGTCAGAAAAAAATTTTTAAAAAAAAATGGATGGGACCACCGTGCGGTGGTAACACCGACGCCACCGGCGATGGTAACATCGACGGCAACCACCGTGCGGTGGTAACACCGACAGTGATCACCGTGCGGTGGGGCCACCGGCGGTGGTAACACCGACGGTGACTACCGTGCGGTGGGGCCACCAGCGGTGGTAACACCGACGGCGACCACCGTGCGGTGGACCACCGGCGGTCCACCGTACGATGGTAACCACCGTCGTGCAGTGGCACCCACAACTACAAAGCCCGCACAGCCCCGCGCAGCGCCGCACAACCCGAAACAGTCCCGCACCACGCAGCCCACGCAAAGGAAGAAAAAGAAGCTAACGGAAAAAAAAAAAAAAAAGAGATGCAGCCGCTTCGTCGTCAGTGGTCACTATACGGTTGAACTACGTTGGGTGTGCGGAAGGAGGACCGTACGGTGTGCACAGTTGAGCATGTTGTCCGTACGCTGGAGGTGTGTCCGTACGGTAAGGAGGGTGTCGACCACGGGAAGGTGGCCGCACGATTGGAGGTGTCAGTGCTGTTGTTGACCATACGGGGAGGTTGTAAATTAAAAAAAAAAAAACGACGACGACCTGATTGAAAAATGATTCGATGACATCTGGAGCCCGGACCCCGCGAGGGGCACTGCCCCAGACCCCGCGGGGACGCTGCCCCTCAACCCCACTGGGGGCGTTGCCCCCAAACCCCCAATTTATTTTTGAGCTACAAAATACCACAGGAAGTCCGTACTGTGAGAAAGAAGCCTGCAGCTAAGCATTCGCGGGGAAGCCATAAGCCGTAGAGGGAGACGAATTTGGAGGTTGCGAACAAACAGAGTTTGAGGGAAGGCATTGCAGGTCTGCGCGACACCAAGGAGTTATTCAGTTCAGTCAGCTCATAGCCTTTGTGCCAGCGGGTTGTGGCCACCTCCAGGCAGGAATGGTATGCTTTGAGGAACTTGGAGTATGTCTCGGTTGGACGTGTGGTTGCCTTAGGGAATGCACAGAGGGCTCGGGAGGAGCTGACCACCAGGTTGGAGGCAGTACTAGCGTGAGACTTAGTTCAGCGTACCCAGGAGTTGGATGTCGAGAGGGCAACGCGGGTGGCTATCAAGAACAAATTGGCTAGGGAGACAATATCATTTGAGTAGCAGTTGGTGGAGGCTGAGACTGAAACGCGTGTTTTGCAGACAAGTTTGGTTTAGGCACAGGAGGACTTTGATGTCAAAAGAAGCAATAATGGTGAAATCCACACTTGAGCATCGAATGGTAGCAGAAAAGGGTTTTTCAGGCGAGGACACAACAAGTGTATAAGTTCTGGGCTCGACTGGCATCAACAGTTCTGTTTAATGTCATCTCTATTTTGTATTAAGTCGTCCAGAGATGACTTCTTTTCTTTTGGGGGGGATGATGTTGGCGGCAATATTGTACACGGAAATAAAACTAGTTAATTAAGTTGTAATCGTGTTGGTTAGTTGGCAACCGAGGGGTGGCAGTTGCAGTGCGACGGTTGGCGCTCGCACCCCCTTGGCATCTTTATATACTTCCGAATGTAACTTGTGGATAAGAACGAATTATGAATGGAATAACACATCTGATACTTGTCTAATATCTATGGCATTGTTCTGCGTTACGTACTTCATGCTTTAAGTATTCACCCGAGAGGGCAAACAGTTGGGTTTTTCACCTTCAAGAGGAAGGTTTTCCCAGGATATATTCTATGCATTTGTGTTTGATTTACTGTCTATCTAATCTGATCATAAAATTTAACAGTTCGCACATTTGGGAGGCAACTGGAAGTAATGATGTGAATGTCGCGCTTTTGGACCCGTACTGTAATTTCGATGATTTGCAAGGGACCCGGGAGTGATGGGTAGCGCATTTGCTTCAGCACTAGAAGTGATGGACCGCACTTTGAGGAGACAATTAAAAATTTTAAGGTGAAGTTTGCGCTTTAGGGTGGATACTGGAAGTGGCAAGATGAAGGTTGCATTTTTTGACCATCACATGAAGTTTGCACATTTGGAAGGTACTGGAAGTGACTTTTTCATTGGTTGGTTGACTTGCTACTTCATTTTCTCCTTGGACTTGCCATGGATCAAGCCTTTGATAACCTCTTAGAAACATTCTAGCAAGATCATGATCATCTTCAAGCAACGGAAATGCACAAGGTAAAGTTCGCTGATTTTGGAGTCAACTGGAAGTTACAAAGCAAAGTTCACACATTTGAGGCCCAATTGGAAGTTCGCAAGATGTCAACTTTACTAACTTAATTAATTCACCTTGAGCCATTTCATGATGATTTGAACTCTATCCTATCCTTCCTACAAGGATTTACCTCTCAAAGAATTTGCCTTAGCCAAATTTTAGCACTTCATCTCTAACTCTGCAAGTAAATGATGATGATGATCTAATGTAATGATCATCATGAATCGTTTTTTTCTCAAGCCTCGAAAACTAACTGACCTCACCTTATCCTAAAGAGAGAGACTTGACTTGATTACCTCTTGGTAACTTAAGATACTACACCTCCTCCAAGTGAAAGTCTAATAGCTAAAGACTCTAAACTAACCTAGAAAGAAAAAAAAGGGTGGGGGGGGTGTGCGAGTAGTCTTGTTGTGACGTTTTCACACATCGCCCCATTGAAAATAGGAACCCCCACTTTTTTCTGCTTTCTAGGATAATTGTTGAGTCTTTTAGCTATTTGCTTTCCATTTGGAAGAAGTGTAGTATCTCAGGTGGCTAAAATGTAGTCAAAAATCTCTCTCTTTAGGATAAAGTCAAGCACAACACTTCCTTTGCCCAATCAAGCTTTCGACCTGCCTCTCCCAGCATTGCTAGTGGGTACCCAAGCCCGATCGCTTCCCTTCCATCTCCCCTCATTTCCATTTCCTTTCATCTTTCCATCTCACTCTTCTATCCCGCAGCCTCCTCCATCTTTTCACCCCTCTATGCCTTCACCACATTCTCCTATCCTCCATCTCCCCTTTCATTTCCATTTCCCCTCACTTATCCATCTTCCCTTCCTACAATTCTACTTCTCCTCACTTCCTAGCATCACATCCCTACACCCTTCCTTTCATCTACTATCCTACCTTCCATTCACCTTCCCCATTTCCTAACTTCATCTACCCTTCCTACCTTCCATCAGCCCACTTCCCACCTTTCTGACTACCTCTCATAGCTACCATTTCTTACACCCTCCAGCCTACATATCATATTCTTTACCCCCTTACTCTGCTTAGCCTACCCATCCACTACCTACACCTCTTTACCACCCTGCCGCCTACCCCTATCCTAACCTAACTCACTTTCCTTGCTGCCCTTCATAACCTATTCCTATCCTAGCCTACACCTTACACCCCTCCCCTTAGCCTATCCCCTGTACCTCCCAATCACCCAACTGCCTTACTATCATCACTAACCCCAACCCCAACCCCATCTTAGCCTACCTATCCTAACCCACCGTCACTCCCTTTACTACCTCCTACACCCTATCCCTTCCTTGCTACGGCCCCTTTGCTATTCCCTTAAAACTCCCCATGTCATGGTGTTTTCCTCATTTTTGTTTTCCAAAATGAAAGACCATTACATAAAAAATTTGTCAAAAAATAAAAATTTTACTCTACGGCACGCTTCTCGATGCAGAATTTTGCTTCGTCCTTGGATTGTCTTAATCCTCAGTCTATCCTCGAACCAAGTTTCAAATTTCATCGCATTCTGGTTTCATTTGCTATGTCGTTCCTTAAATTTCGGATTTTTCTCCCTGCCTACAGTTGGGAAATTTTTCTTAAATTGCAAGTTTTAATGATTTTCTTTGTTTTAATCTTTGGAGGGAAATTTTTAGCTAATTATAAGTGCTAAGTTATTAAAACTTGTTGAAGGGATTTTATTTTCCCCTTTACAAGTTATTATAACTTGTATATCTCTCTCAAAAACCCGATATTGCTTAAAATGGAGAAAAGTGACATTTTATAACTTGCATTTGAGTTTTAAAAACCCATTTGCTCCATAAAGAGAAAATGAAGGCATTTTAAATTTGCTATTGAGTCTCAAAAACCCGATTTTCCCTTGTGAAGAGAAAAGTGAAATTTTAAACATGTAATATGAATTTCAAAACCCGATTTTCACTATTACATGCAAAATCGAACTTGTTCTTTATTCTCAAAAACCCGACCAGCCAAGGAAGGTGATTTTGATGGAGATTCCAAGCATATTTTGTGGAGATTTTTTGGGAAGAAGAGGCGTTTCGGATTCTTGCCTATTTCCATGCATTTTCGAACTCATATCACACCATTTGGTAGTCATGATTGCTGGTTTTTTAGTGTAGAACAGCAAACAAGTGATTCCTCCAAGCCACATTTTGGTGGATCCAAGTGCCACAAATCTCTTCTTCCCTAAGTCGTTTTGGCTTCCTTCACCTACGCGTTGAGAATAGAGGAATATTTGACCGGTTCTTGTGCCATTTTACTTGCATTTTGTGCCACGTTTTTGCTGCTGAAGACGTTTTTCAAAAACGTGGCTAGGGTTTCCAAGTTTGTTTATTGCTTACTTAAGGGGTTTGTCTTCTTCATTCAAAGATTGTTCATCTTTTGAAGAGGCATTTCGAATTGAAGCAAGGTATGATTACTTTTCTTCTTGTTTCATTTTCTTGTTTTCTTTTTTTTTCATTCTAGTTGTAAATTTGTGAATATGTTGGTTTTGCCCCAAAAATCAGTTTTGTGAGAGAGATTTTCCCCTTTGCTTGTATTCGGGATTTTAAATCCTAATTACAAGTTGGATCAAAATAATTAATATTCCCTTACGGTTATAAGAATTTAACCATTTTTTGTTGAAATTCCAAGTTGTAAAGATGAAAAACACCCATCCTTCCAAAATCGGGTTTTTAGAACCGGATTGCATGTCTGAAGTTCTTCACATTTTCTTGAAAATGACATTTCCAAAACTTTCCCATTTTTATCAATCCATATTGCCTATATCCGTACTTTCCGTTCACGTCATTTCCCACAAGTCTAAATCTCAATTTTCACTCATTTCTCCATTTTCCATTTTACAAGTATACTTGCATTCGGGTTTTAAAAATCCGATTGCATGTTCATTCTTCCCAACTTGTATACTTGTAAAACTTTCCCCAAGATCCGAAATTGGAAAAAGTCAAATTTCCACCATTCCCATTTATTTCCTCTCTTTCTCTCACAAAGTCGTGAAGTGCAAGGGTTGGAGTTCTTCCCATTTGAAGAAGGAAAAATGTTAGTTGCAGCTGATTATGATGTTGCCTTAACACTTTTAAGTCTGCATTGCAATATACCAAGTTATCCTTCAATGTCAGATTTACCATCCTCTCCTATTCCGAAGAAGATGAAGTATAAATATGACAAGTACCAGAATGAAGTTTCACCTTCGCAAGTTTCCTCTCCTTTGGATCACATTAAGGACGCGGAGATAGGGCATGTAGACATGTCAGAATTCATCAAGACAGTGGAGGATCCACAAGATAGTAATATGCAGTGGCTATTGGACAGCCACATCCATCATGCATCTTCTTTTCCAATGGCTGCCCTAGAACTTGAATTTGTTCTCGCTTGCACCCATCACTTTGACAAGGAGACGAGAACCATTAGAAATGATGATTGTGAGACAATAATCAGCCTTGATGCAAATACAATTGAGAAAGTCTTCAGAATATCACCAACACCTGTCTATATGGAAATTTCAAAGGATAGTGCAACCGAGTACTATGTCAAGAGGGAAAAGGACTGCAAACGTCATATTAACAAGTGGATTCATGAGCCAGGAGCTGCCTTCAAAAGGTGGGCTAAGTTGTACCGTTGTGGCTTTAAGTGGGAAATTGGAGACATCATTACTCTCCTCAGTAGGATGATGGGTCTTGAACACTCTAATGTTTTTGAGCCCTGGATGTATCAATTTACCATGTTCATAAGGCAATCCCATCATATATCATCGGGAGAGATTATCTGTGATTCTTTGTGCGAGCAACTTGCAGCAGTCCCTACTACCATGACTTTCTACATGACTTTCTACATGAATTCATACTTAGTGTATTGGGCACCGTTACTCAGACATTTCCCTGGTCTTTCTACCAAGGGTGATCGCTCGCTTATACCTGTATGGGAATATTATGATCATTTGCCTTTGAGACCTAGCAAATTACATTTTAGAAGAGTTCAAGAGGCATTCCTTGGTTACTTCATGTGCCAGTTTGACAAGACTCTAAAGAACAAAAGGGTGTCAAATGAAGCATGGGAAAGAGTCAATGAATATGGGTGCTTATTTCTCCAATTCCCAACTTTCATTTATGTGAGAGTCGGATGCTACAGTGGGTAGCCATACATGCTTCCTAGATACCCGACCGATAAGATCATTCTTATGGAGTTGGGAAGACAGGTCATGGCTGTGCACGCTCATCAATCTGTCAGTCATAAGGATGGAATGGGGATTTCTACAACAAACCCATTGAAAATTGGTCGGTATTCTCTTGTCACATCCATCAAAGCCAGAGCTATGGAGACTGAGATGCAAGAGATTAAACTCAAAAGGTTTAAGTCCAAGGCAGATTTTGATTACCGGGGTATGAAGGAAAAGATCAAAAAGTCCTTCATGAACGTGCATCGTATTGAGGATATCTGGGTAGATCTCCGTACAGAAATGGAGGTTCTCAAGATGGACTACTGCAGGCTTACTGTTGAGCAGGTTATTGATATGAACCTGGCGGACATTCCGCAAGCAATGATTGATGATGGTAATGTGCTCGATCTAGAGTACGTCTCACGAAGGGTTGAGAAAGCCCCACTTCCTTTAATCCAATGGTCGCATAAAGAATGCACGTCCATTCTTGAAAGATTTCAGCCTATCTTGGCTAGCACCAACACTTGGGTCAAAGGTAATGGTGTTAGACTCATCAAGATCAAGGTTGGGAAAGAAGATGACTCTGTGAGGCCTCTTGGATGTAAGTTTGAGATTCAGATTGACAACAAGGAAGGTGCATCATCTTCTGGCACTAGGATCAAATTGCGGGTTAGTCGGGCAATAGTGCTTCCTCCTGAGGAGGCAACAGTTCGTGGAAAGGAAAAGTCTCGGCTTCATGTTCATGTGATCAATCCTGATAATCTAGAAGAGGGACACCAATCAGATGATGCTCCTAAGTCTCTAGCTTCAGACTCACCTCATGAGATTCCTTCATCAGTTTCCATGGAGATGCCTCTTTCTCCTCTTGACATAATAGTGGAAGAGTCCCCTCAGAATGTCATTCCTATTTTAGCAATTGAGTTGCCTCTTGATCATCAACAAGAGAGTTTGTTGGAAATTCCTGAGGATCATCATCTATTCGTCAATTATTCAAGGAAGGACATGTGACCTACATAATGTAATTTTATCGTTGGTCAAGCATTAAATGCTTTACAATGGGTTTCTATCTCTTGATCTTGGCCATTGATTGTGAATCAATCTGAGCCACTCAATTGTAATGAGAGCACTATATAAGGCTCCACTTCTTCATTTGTAAAAGGGGAATAATGATAGTCAATAGTTAGTAGCTCAGTAGCAGATAGCAAATAGTTAGAGAACAAAGAGAAGGCAAATTCTTGTTGCCAAGACATTGTTGCAAAAGGCATGTAAACTTCATTTAAGATATGGTGAATTCTATGTGTTGATTCAACAATTTGCATGATCTCTACTTCTCATTTGATTTTCATGTTGTTTAGATGAATGAAAGACTGTGCATGATCAATGGTGAAATTCGTATATCCATACCACTAACAACTTGTCAATGATCAAATGCCTTGCGTAGTCAACTGGATCTATCTTAGCCGAGCTTAACTTCAATTATCATTCCTTCATTGATATGCATCAACTTGATGGTGTTTATTCTTGTGGTGATGATTTGAAAATCATAAAGCTATCCTTAGAAGATTGCACTAGCCTTGTGGAGAAGTTCGTTGCATGTCAAAGCAGAGCTTAGTTGGGTTTCATCAAAGATTGTCCATTGCTCTTACATTCCTAGGATTAGAATAGCTTTCTCAACCCCCTATCCTTTTTTCTTTTTTTTCAAATCAAGTTAAATTCCACATTCCAATGATATTCAAAGCATTCAAGAATTCAACATAAATCCACCTTGTGATTCCAACAATATCACATCAAACAACTGAGTCTATCCAAGAGCATGTCAAGACCTGACATTCGAGAACCTTGGAGTCATCCCACTTGATCATGCAACTTAGCATTTGGGAGTCTTTGTTCAAGAGAGGATAGAATACTTAATATTTTATTTAGTGTTGCATAATGCGTAAAAACACAATCAACAGGTCCCCATTTGCAATGGGGTGATGTGTGAAAATGTCACAACATCTAGCGCCACCTCAAATAAATGTTCCTGAACATTTCAAAGATAAAGACCCAATCCAAACTTCTGGAAAATTCAACCCAACCTATCCAAAGACTAGAAAGCATAGTCAAGAAGGAAGAAGAATCCTGAACCGGATCAAGGCACTTGGTCTTTGATTACCCATGTGTGTGCAAATGTATTCATTCCGCCTCACAAGAACAATGTGACTGCTAGGATCCGACATGAATACCTAAGTAGTTATCCAAACTTCATAAGCATCCTAGATAGAGCCTCCCTGCCAGCAAGCGTTTATAGCCCCGACGAGGTTATCACTATAATCTCACGAATATTGCTCCATTGCTAGCCAAGTGTCCATAGCCCCAATGGAGTTACTCACATGTTCCCAAAGCCAAATACTTTGATATTTCATTTTCATTTATTTTCTCTCTTTTCTCTTTTCTCCTCTTTCTCATGATATTGCTTTCTTTTCCACATATTTTCCACACTTTGGCTTTTAATTAATGAAGCTCATGTGGGTTTGAGAATTACAGTGGTGCTGAAGCTGGATTTTAGATTTTTCACTAGCCATGACTTCACCTAAGAAACCACAATGACTTAGAGCAATTTGCTTGAGTGTGTAAAATATAGTAATTGAAAGATGTCGATACAGTAAGTGATTCTCTTCGAAATTGAGCACAAGTCCTAACCAAATGATGAAGCCAGAGAGGAACAACCTCAAATTCTAAAACACTTCATAAATAGATATCTAGGAAATGGACCAAACATAAAATCCAAAATTTTGCCAGCGTGGGAGAGAACAACACAAACACCTATCTCACAACTGAGGGTTCCCACCTCGGACACCTAAACTAAGCAAAACGACTAGCCAAAGCAAACTAAACTAAAGCAAACTATGCTACTAAGCAAGCAAACTAAACTAAAGCAAACTATGCTACTAAGCAAGCAAACTAAACTACCTGAGACACGTAAGAATCTTTAGACAAATGACTGAAGGCAAACTAAGAACTAGGCTCAACAAAACCACTAAACTAAAGCATGTAGAAAGAAAACCTACTCTAAGCCACATACAAGACTCCTACAGCAGACATGACTCAAAAGAGCAACATATATACATAACTTTGCAAAATTTCTCAGAATCTGCAGCAAGAGCATGGTTAGGGTGATGGTTCGAAGATGGGCAAACTCATCCTTAAATTTTGAGAAGCAGGCTCTCACATGGCAAGTCTCATACTCGGGCAAAACTCCACTCAAAATGATCAGTTGAGGCAACTCATCGAGATTGTGATCTATCCAAATGCAAGTTGTTTTCCCAAAATCCCCATAATCAAAATCATAACGACTTTCATAACTAGGATTAAGGAAAGAGACAACCTGACGCCATTCATGCTCAAATGGAAACTCTTGCTCGAATGGAAGTGCTTGCTCGTCATTCACTAATGCATTGTAGGAAGAGAGATCGTCAACTGCTTCAAGAGGTTGCCATTGGTGATGTATCATTCCAGGAGCATCCACAGCATGTTGATTTTCACTTGCAAGTTTGTTTGGAATCCTTAGGAGTGGATTTAGCGCAACCTCATGTTTCTCTTCACTCTTCACTTCGTGACAACAGGCTCAATAATTTGCATCAACCATGCATCCTTGTGAAACTCCATAAGCATATCTTTGAAAATGAGAGTCTCCTTAAGCAATTGGTCTTCAAAAATTTGCTCTAGTGGTTGCTCAAATGCTGACATTGATGGTAGCACCACCTCAAAGTGCTCTTTTCTTTCTAACTCTATTTGTTCACCTTCAAGGATGCTTAATAGTTCTTCCTTTAGTACAACTTGTAGTTATTCATTTGATTTCTCCTTTTATAGCAAGGATGAATGCTCACCAAGGACAATTTCCTCTTGAATAGATAGTCAATGCTCACTTCCTTGTTCTTGAAAGGGTGAAGTATCGAGTGAATCATGAAGATCCTCCGATTCACTTATGCTCTCTGTTGTCTTTTTTCTCAATCCCTTGATGATCTCCACAAGTATCCATGTTTTGTAGAGCTTCATGCCCTGATGTTTCCACCTATTGATCTTCACTTAACATCATCTTGCTGACTTGAACATTTTGCATTGTATCTGCATCTCTTTGGATGCAAGGTTATTCTCTACTACGACACCTTGACCATCTAATCGAATCATGCTATGAGCTGGCCACTCTTCCAATAAAGTTTCGGGAGGTCAAAGTTGATGGTGAATCATGCCTCTTGCATCAACTCGCTTGTCTTAGAATGATGTTGGCAATAACTCTTCTTGTATCTCTTCTATGAGATCCTTGAGTGCCCCCTCGAATAGTATGATGGTGATGATGTCTTTCAGCGCCCCCTCAAATTGTCCTTCATACTTGAGTTCACTTGTGATAACTTGCAATTCTTCATTCAACATTTCTATTTGATGGTTTTCTCCTTCAAGGCTGCTACTTGAAACTTCTTGCAATTCATTCTCAAGGATTTCCTTTTGTAGCATGAATGAACATTCTTCAAGGAATTCTTCTTCTTGCTTGATTGTTAAATCATTTTCCTCCTTGACTGTTGGACTAACACCTTGATCATTATTTGTCACTACTACATCAGCTTGAACATCCTCAATTGTCTCCTCAACCTGTATTCCAACATACTCTTCTTTAGGTGCAAGGTGTGGAGAGATATCTACTATAATACATTCATCATCAAGTGAACTTGTGTAATTGACTTGCAACTTGCTTCTTTCATTGTTGGGTGATGTAGCAACGCCTTGTTCTTGTACTCTTCTATACTCGTTAGCTGCAATCTAAGCACTCCAAGATCTATTCACGATATACTCGTCCCAAGATGCACAATTCCCTACACTCCAACAACCATCTTCGCTAGATGCACAATTCCCTAAGTATCTCATATGCAAACTACTATGAGATGCATTATCCTAAGTCAACTTAAACAAAGTGTACTTATGAGACATAATTTACACCAACACCCCCCCTTTAAGTGCAACTTAGGGGAATGTAGACTCAAGCTAACAAAGCAAGATTTGTCCCACCTATGACACCATGCTAGGTACCCATGTACAAATGCAATGCAATGCAATCTCTCACTAACGGAGAAAGAGAGAAAAATCCAACGAGAAAAAACTCCCCCCCAAAAGAGAGATGAAAGCACACAATGCTCTCAATGATGAATGAGAAGAATAAAACCTCATGTGAGGAAAAAGTCCCTCCCATAAGAGAGAAGAGAGACCATAAAGCCCCCCATCAATGTAGAATCTCCTACAAAGATGGTCCAAAAATGATGACCAATGTTCCTCCCCATTACGAAGAAATAGAGCCAATGTTGCACCAAGATTTTCAAAGTGTGACAAAACCAGGTCGATGAAGAATGACAGATGAATCACTCACTGCAACGAAATAAAGTTCAGGGATGGAGACAACCTGCTTTGAGAATTAGTTGGATACTTATCAATGATAGACTAGTATAATCCAAGTCTCACCAGAGCCATGCACAATTTGTACAATCTAAGTCTCAACTGGAGCCATGCACCAAGGCTCACAAGATGTTTCTTAATCTATAGAGTACAAGAGGATTACATCAAATATGTCATCAATGACAAAGTAAAAAGAAGAAAGGCACTTTATATTAGTGTGTTACAACATCGCTCATGCGAGAGAATACTATTCATCATGAAGCAAATCTAGAAACATGAAGATGATGCCACCAAAAGGGTGTCTTGTAGAAGATTGTACATGGAGATGCCTTCGATTGGGATGTCGCCAAGAAAAATGTAGGAGCAAACTAACTCCCCCACCCTTTGGCTGCGACTTAGAAAACGCTGCAAGACATGTATGTAGGTGGACAAAAAAAAATTGTTCCCAATTTTGCTTATCTAATGAAAATTTTGTTTTTACAAAATTAAAACTTTAAAAAAACATTTATTAAATGCCCATGAAAAAACCTTTATTCAAAACAAATAAAGAAAAATTTGAATTTTTATTTTATTTTTGAATTTCTGAAAAAAAAACACAATCATTTTTTTTTATATAAAAAAACTTTATTAAAAACTGCTTAATAAAATTATTTAATAAAAGAACTTTCATAAAGAATATTAAAGAAAAAACTTTATTAAAAAACATTTTATTTTAAAAAGTTTTTCTTAAAAATTTTATTAAAAAACAAATAGCCCGCCTCCCCCCCACGTGGGTATCCCTGCAGGCCACAGAGGTCTGTGAACTGCAAGCCTTGCGATATCCACAGGTGCTTGCGAGGCCGCAGGTACTCTACGGTTCCCACAGGTCAACAAAGGCGAGCCCCAATTTTTTGTTTGATTTAAAAAAAATCAAAACAATAACACCAAAATAAAATAAAACCTCCCAAAATAATTTAATAAAATTAGTTTGTTTTTTTTTGAAAAAAAAGAAAAACAAAAAATTAATTTTTTTATAAAAATCACCTGCAAGCGACATTCGTATGGATGGGGTGGGAATTTTTTCACCTCAAGATGATGAGCTCTGATTTGGCGAATGAATAAGCGATCTTAGGTGTTTTGAACACAATGGTGATTTTGGATTTCACCCAAAGTGCTCCAAATTTGCAAATCAGTTTCAAGACAGGTAACTGTTGTCATTTTATGACACCCTTGGTCCATCAGTGAGAACCGATCAGAGATATGTTCCATGGACCAGCGGTGCCCAGTTGATCAAGGAGAAAAGCAGTGAAATCATGGTTTGAAGTGTTGCCTTGTCGGAAGTTCCTTGGCCCTCTCTTTCTCTTCTCCGAAACCCCGAAGTTCCAAGTTTCTTTGCCTTAGCCTCTTTATTTCCTGCTCCGGAACTCCAAGTTTCTGAAGTTCCCTTCCTTCCCTTAGCTTTTCTTCTGTTCTCCTCTCCCGAAACTCTAGAACCCCCAAGTTCCCAAGTTCCTACCCCAGAACTCCGGAACCCCCAGGTTCCCAAGTTCCTAAGTCTTCAACCTCAAAACTCCAGAACCCCCAGATTACGAAGTTCCTAGTTCCTCAACCCCGGAACCCCCAGGTTCCGAAGTTCCTAGTTCCTCAACCCCGGAACTCCGGAACCTCCAGGTTCCAAAGTTCCCAAGTCTTCAACCCCGGAACTCCGGAACCCCCAGGTTCCCAAGTTCCTAGTTCCTCAACCCCGGAACTCCGGAACCCCTAGGTTCCGCAGTTCCCAAGTCTTCTACCCCGGAACTCGGGAACCGGAACTCCGGAACCCCCAGGTTCCCAAGTTCCTTGTCCAACTACAGTGACCCTGGTCCCCGAAGTTCCCCAACTACGGTGACTCCAGTCTCCAAAGTTCCCCAACTATGGTGACCCCGGTCTCCGAAGTTCCCCAACTACGGTGACCCCGGTCCCCGAAGTTCCCCAACTACGGCGACCCCGGTCCCCGAAGTTCCCCAGCTACGGCGACCCCGGTCCCCGAAGTTCCCCAACTACGGCGACCCCGGTCCCCAAAGTTCCCCAACTACGGTGACCTCGATCTCCGAAGTTCCCCTTCTCTCTTTGACCCTTTCCCTCTCTATCTTGAAACTCCGGAACCCCGAGGTTCCGAAGTTCCTTTGAGCAGTTCCCCGGAACTCCAAAACCCTGAGGTTCTGAAGTTCCTTCCTGGAACTCCAAACCCCAAGGTTCCGAAGTTCCTTCTCCTTTTGCCTTCTCTCCCTAGTTCCTTCGGAACTCCGCAACCCCGAGGTTCCGAAGTTCCTTTCCTAGCTCTCCTTTCTCCTATCCCGTAACTCCGGAACCCTGAGGTTCCGAAGTTCCTTTGAGCAGTTCCCCGGAACTCCAGAACCCTGAGGTTCTGAAGTTCCTTCCCAGAACTCCAGAACCCCGAGGTTCCGAAGTTCCTTTTCCTTTTGCCTTCTCTCCCTAGTTCCTTTGGAACTCCGAAACCCCGAGGTTCCGAAGTTCCTTTCCTAGCTCTCCTTTCTCCTATCCCGGAACACCGGAACCCCGAGGTTCCGAAGCTCCTTGCTCCTTCCCTTGTCTTCCTCACTTCGAGAGTCCGGTCTCCGAAGTCTTCCAAACTTGCTTCTAGCCTGCAACACTTCCGGATGGCGTGATCGACACTCAAAGCTTTAAATGCTCCGACAGTTTTGGTGACTTCTGCACTTTTTTTGTGGAGCCACAAGGGTGCATTTAATGTTTTTGGCAGGATTTCCATCAAGGGAGGTACGGATGCTGGGTGACTTATGTCATGCCTGACTTTGGAAGGTTAGTCAATCTATCTTCCTCAGAATTCTCTTTGGAGGTAACGCTAGGTTGCTTGCATGTACAAGTCAAGTGCATGCACTTCCCTGCACCTCCAGACTGACATGCAGGGGTCATGATCACCATTGTAACCCATTTTTCTATATAAGGTTGTTAAGCCTCATTGTAAGGAGTTCTCTCCCTGCTGCCTTGAGCTTTCTTATGCTCTTCTCTTCTCTTGAAGACTTGTCATCTTTTGCATTTCTGCAACTGTAAGATTGGCCTTTGGCCTTGACTTAATTGAAGATCACCATTCTTGCCTTCTTTCAACTTATGTATGTTGTGTATGCTTTCTTACCTTCATCATAGGTGCATGTCTTGTGGCTTTTCTCTCCATATGTGTTGTGTTAACTTGTTTTCTGAGTGTGACTTGTGGGAATCGTTCTCCCCTCTTGACACTTAGCAAATTCTAACCTCCATACATGCTTTTGGGGCCACTTATGTAATTGAAGTTTGTGCATTTCCAAGGTGTTCCAATTAATTTCTTGTGTCATTTTGGGTGGGGAGAGGAACTCTCTCTTATCTTGGTGCATCACCTCCTTTTATTTCAAGCATTTTCTCTTCTCTTTACCTCTGCAAGTTGTTAGGGTAAGCTCTGGAATCAACTTTGAAGTGTTGAGTTGGTTCAACACCTGCACCGAGATAGAGAAGGAAGCTGGCCTTCTCCGAAGATTCAACCCCCTTGCGCAAGGTCCCACACTTCGGTGTTGTTTCCATGTTTCACAAGGTTGCTGAGTTGATAGCTCAGCAAGGGTGCAAGCTTTTGTGATAACAGTAACCACCCTCCACCTTCAAATGGATTTAGATTTGGCCTCCAGTGTCGGATTTGGATGAAACAAAAGGCGAGTCTAACATTCTCGAACCTCCTCAATCCAATGGTAACCTCATATTTGACCCAATAAGCTCCAATAATAACCTGCAATAGAAAGCTCCAAAATACAAAACCCCAAATTGCATCAAATCTCTCTCAAATGGCAAACCAATCGCACTCTAATGGCTCTGATACCATGTGAGAATTTTCTTATAGCAACCCAAGATCTAGAGGTCAAATGAATAGCACATAAGAGAGAATAAATGTGACGAATAAACTGCATTCCTATCAAGATGCAAAATGCTTAACTAGATTGAATTACATACAATGTAAACGAGGCTGCTTATAAAGGCAAGGCTGCACACAGTCATGACATGTGGCTCAATGAGATAGAAGGGTAGGTATGGGTAGGTAGGAGAAACAATAGAATATTCCACTAAAGGTGGATAACCCACTAAAGGTGGAATTTCTCCTACAACTATCTTCCCTAGATGCACAATTCCCTAAGTGTCTCACATGCAAACTACTATCAGATACATTATCCTAAGTCAACTTAAGTAAAGTGTAATTATGAGTTCAAGAATTTGCATTCATGCATTTGTCATTTGCTAATTTTGTTGAGCACAGAGGAGAATAGAAAGGCTTGAGATTACAACCACAATATGAATTGATAAGATCTACAGTTCAATTGTTTAGGCATTCACGATGATCGGGCCCTCCTCCTAGTGCAAACTTTGTTCATGGTGTTTTATGCACAATGCACACAAAATAAAATATAAGTATTATATCCTCTCTTCAACAAAATATCCTCTTATACTAAACTTTGTGATCATAGGAGGTGACTTCAAGGTTTCGAATGTTAGGTCTTGACGTGCTCTTGGATAGACTGGGTGTGTTTGATGCCATATTGTTGGAATCACAAGGTGGAGTTACGTTGAATCTTGAATGATTGAATATGCTACTAGAACGTGGAATTTCAATTTAAAAAGATAAAAAGGGTAAGGGTTGAGAAAGATAATCTAAGCTTTGCTTTGACATGTAGCGAAAATCTCCACAAGGTTAGTGCAATGGACAATATTTGGTGAAACTCAACTAAGCTTTGCTTTGACATGTAGCGAAAATCTCCACAAGGTTAGTGCAATCTTCTAGAGATAGCAATTTTCAAATCACCAATACAAGCATAGACACCTACAAGATGAAGCATATCAATGAAGGAGTGATAATTGAAGCTAAGCTTGGTTGAGATGGATCCAATTGACCATGCAAGACACTTCACAACACAGTTGGAAAACTCGAACTCGGCAAAAACTCGAGAAAGCAATTGGTAAGGACTCGGCAAAAACAAATCTGTAGTTTCACAAAAAAAAAAAAAAAAAGAAATTAATGCTTTTAGAGAACATAAGAGCCATAAATGAAACATTACACATGTCATATGATCTCCAAGCACTCAATATTTGAAATTTCATCATTCATACTGTAATATCCCCAACAATTTTTTTCAATTTGTTTCCAGTTACAATCACAACAACATTACAATGCACCCGTTAAAGTTAGGAAATATAATTCCAATGCCACTGAAAGGTAACCCTTCCACTTTCTGATCACCAAGAGCCCAATGTGGGAAGGTGAGAGCATACGGTGACAAGGAGTTCGTTAGCTTTCTAATCCGCTGGAAATTATAATGCAATTACAAAACTAGGCGGCAAGCCAGCCCCTTCCACTTTTCAGCGGGATGAAGAACACAAACTTGGCGGTAAACCAGCCAAGGCAACAAAGCATAATAGAACCAAATCACTCTACCGCTTATGCAGCGGGAGGACTTTTAAATGAAACTATCACTCAACCGCATATCTCAGCGGGAGGACAATATCACTCAACCACTTGCTCAGTGGGACGACTAAACTGAATTACAAACATACAGGCGGCTGAGCCATCCTCTTCCACTTGTTCAACGGGAAATCCAACATAGAATGAATTGGTCAGTACTACTGAAGCAATTGTTACAAAGATAGAAATGTGAAAGGAGGTAGAGTGAAGTACATATCTTATGAATTCGCTAACACATTCTAACCACTAATACTACTTGCTGTTCTGAAATCAAATACAAGGAAAACGCAAAACCAGCCATCCCGAAACCCACTAAATTGCTTGTAACTCACTCAAAACCCCATAGAATCATGCCAAATCAGAAGCAAATGAAGCGTATGACATAGGCAAACAAAACAATACCTCGAAACTGCAACTGAAGAGCACCAACAATAATGCACGCATCCCAATGCAATTCTGGAAATGGCATTTTTGCTGAATAGTTCGATTTGCAACTAAAAATTGGAGAGTTCTCCAAATGCCACGCCAATATAGGAGACTTATCGTCTCTCCGGTATGCTTCCAACGAGCCCTCACCCAGAATGATGCATTCAACACACAGGCAGCTACGAGCAAAATACACTTTCAGCCAGCACACACCAGCAACACCAAAAAACCAGCAGCACACAAATCTTCACCAACACACCCAAAAATCACCAAAAATCTCACAACTACGCGCCACAGCTAGGAGTGATGTCTCACACTCGAAACCGGAAGGAAGGATCTAGGAGGTATTCACCCTCGAAGAATGTCTAGAGTCATTCCGACAGCATAACAATATATTTTCTCTGGATACCAAAATGAGAGCCCAAGTCACTTATTTATAACTTTTTGCCAACCAAATTCAAATTCAAATGCACTCCAAATATGCCCAAACCAAATGCCATTCCATTTCATCCACATTTAGCATTGCATTTCATTTCATTTCATTTCCTTGCACAAGTTCGACCAATTCACATTCCCCCAAAATCGCCCTTTTTAATAAATATAAGTGTCATAAAATAAAGTGTAAAGTGGGCACCCAACTATGACTTCCAAATAAAAAATATTACTAAGGCAATATACTTAGAAAATCGTCCCATTTGCCTTGAGTTATAATTTACTTATTAACACCATGACGACCCCCTTGAAGTCATATGCAAATTTCGCCCAAATAGACTTAGGATAAAATTAATATTTTCTCCCTTCCTAAGTCGTCCATCCATAAAATAATCAAATATTAATACCTCATGCCTAAGGTATTAATATATTAAAATACCTTCTCCTCAAATATTGATTATTGCCAAATTGAGTCGGAGACTGAAGTGCTGGAAATCACCAAAACTAAACTGAGTTGGGGCTCTGAACTGAACTGCCAAAAATAGTCATCTGAGCTAAGCTGCAGAATCCTTGCCAAGAATAGCACCAAAAAACACTGGAAGACCAACTGCTCAAACTGACCTGCCGGAAATAGCCATCTGAATAGGCCAGCCGACATCCTGCTAAAAATAGTACTTACTAAAAATAGTAAGTGTTTCCAAAGTGATTTTAACCACATTCTGAGCAGCTGTCGCACTTACTAAAAATAGTAAGTCAGGAAAAAGTCACCTGATGCAGATGCATGCCAAACCATCCTGAAGCTCTTTGAAAACCCAGAAGGAATCTAGAATCCAAACTGTCAAACTCCCACATATACCCCCTGAAAAAACCAAAGAAACTTCCTAGAAAATAGGAAACCCTAATTCTCCTTTCCAAATAGCCTACGGGTCTCCAGAATAGCCCAATGGACCACTAAATGCACATCACTGAGAAGGGTACATTACACATACTCATAGTTCAAACTTGAAAATGTATGACAGCAACATAAGTTTATATATGTTTAAAAAATTACATATAATGATATGTCCAAATGTGAAAAACAACAATGAAGAAACTACAGAGAAGACAACAACTTCCTCTTCCCAACTCTAGTGAAAACCAAGGGAGAGATAGAACTAGAGGGTCTAGTTCTAGAAGTCCAATGTGGCTTCTCTAGCTCACCAAAATTAGGTTGAGCGTAGCATCACTTGTTGGGGTCTGAGGTTGAGAGAGGGGTAGACAGATAGGTCTAGATCTTGGGAGAGAGAAAAGAGAGTGAGATAGAGAGTGGTAGAGAGAGGGGATAGAGGAAGAGTGATAGGGAGATAGATTGGTCTAAAATTCGGGCCATATAAAGTGAGTGAATGCTAATAGGAGCCTACGTAGCCAATAGACTCGCGAGTCTTGGCAAGTCCCACGAGTCTTCCAACTATGCTTTACAATCACCAAAGTGTTAGTAGTATGGATGTACGAATTTCACCATTGATCATGCACAAAGTTCTTCCATTCATCTAAACAATATGAAAATTAAATGAGAAGAAGAGACCATACAAATTGTCGAATCAACATATGAATTTCACCGTATCTTCAATGAAGTTTACATGCTTCTTACAACAAAGCCTTGGCAACAATCTTTGCCTTCTCTTCCTACTCTACTCTAATTGGTATCTAATTATTGACTATTCACTCATAACTATTCCTTATTAACTATTAACCTTTACAAACGAAAGAGTGGAGCTTTATATAATGCTCTCATTACAATGAGTGGCTCAGATTGATTCACAATCAATGGCCAAGATTAAAGGATAGAAACCCTAATTAGGGTTTGTTACACCCATTACAAAGCATTTAATGCTTGGCCAGTAATAAAATTACATTTTATGGGACTGTTGTGACCATTTCACACATCGCCCCATCGCAAATGGGGACCCCCTCTTTTTGCTCGTTTTTCCCTCATTTTTCGCCTTCGTTTTTAGGATTTTGTTAGTCAGTCAGTTGTCTGGATTTAGGGTCAACCCTTAGGGTTTTCATTTCTGTCTTTTCAGGCCAGAATCCAGTCGTTTTGAGGGCTTTTGAGCTTCCTTTTCGAAGGATGCTAATTTTGAATGCAATGAATTCGCCAGAATGGTCTAATTTTCAATTGGAATGTTGATGCAAAGCTTAAATTTGTCTAAGTGTTGGAGATGAAATGTGAATTTTTGTCCGATTGAATATTTTTGACCAAATTTTGACCTTTTTTGATTTTGATCCGAGGCATTGGAAATGACTTGTTGTCGCCTTGTGAAGTGTTAAAATGTGTAAAATCATGTTATTTTGGCCTTTAGGAGCAAAATCGCTCCTGTCCCTCTGTGAAGGACGGGAGCTCGTTTTCAAATATCTTACTGTCCCTGCAGAGTCAAGATGAATTTTGAGTTGGAAGTAATGGAGAGGGGCGAGATCTTTCCATTGAATATAAATTGAAGATTTTCATGAGCACAGAAATGCCTCCAGGAGAAAAATCGCTCCTGTCCCTCAGTGAAGGACCGGAGCTACAAATCCAATTTTGCTTTGTCCTTGCGGGATTTCGACGACTTGACGATTTGAAGAGGTCCAAAGGAAGATGTTTTATCAGATGAATATAATTTGAAATGCAAATATGAAGAAGAATGGTCCAGAATGCTAAAATCGCTCCTGTCCCTCAGGAAGGGACCAGGGCGAAGTACATTATAGCTCCCGTCCCTCTCCCAGGGACCAGAGCGATACTCTTCATTGGGCAAAATCCAGGCCAAGATCAAGTCAAGTTCATGTTTGGTGGCAAGGAAGACGGTGAAATGAACCCAGTGAATATAAATTGAATATTTTAAAATGTCAACAAGGGTCCCAAAATGCCTAGTTCGCTCCTGTCCCTCAGGAAGGGACCAGAGCGATTTTTGTTATACATGATTTTCTTGCCAAATTGCAAACGATCTCAAGGCATGGATGAATGGAGTAGAGCATGACAAATCCGTTGAATATAAATTTGGAAGCTAGCAAAGTGAAATGAAGACCACAAGAGCAAGTTCGCTCCTGTCCCTCTCCAAGGGACCAGGGCGATACAGTGGTTATATTGCTTCTCACTCAAGTTCAGGACCTTCCAAGGCAAGGAACAAGGTGGCAGGAACGTCTTAAGATATTTTTAATCAAACACAAGCATCAAGGTCGTCGCGTTGGAAGGATTTGCGCTCTAAGACCCCAGATCGCTCCTGTCCCTCTCCAAGGGACCAGAGCGATATTTCCATTAAGGCATAGATTTCAAGAGACAAGCAAATATCAAGCTACCACAAGGATCGAAAGGACGTCATTACACGCGTTGAAGATAATTGTAAGTTGAAATAAACAAGAACAAGCTCACAATGATGAATTTCGCTCCTGTCCCTCAGGAAGGGACCAGAGCGATGTTGAGTATATTGATCAATTTATGCAAAATGACGTTAAAACATGACTTCACAAGGTCGTAAAGGGTTCAAGGTGTCTTTTGAGGATGATATGCAAAAGTTTTGAACGTCCAAACGTTATCAATCAAGCTAAGGAGTCCATATCGCTCCTGTCCTTTGGACAAGGACCAAGGCGATTTCATTAAAAACACTCATACTCCTTCAAAGTCAAGGCAAGGCGAGGATGGACGAGGTAAAGGATGCTATTTCGAAGGCAATAAACGATGAACCAAGGTTAAATGTTACCAACTTGAGCTCAAAATGGAGAAAAGACATGGATCGCTCCTGTCCCTCTCCAAGGGACAAGGGCGATGATCCTTATAACATCCAAACACCTCATGAAAGCAAGTGGGACGTGCGTGGAATGGACAAGCAATGATGTTATTCGCCTTGCAATGGAAGTTCGAAGATCAAAGATGCAAGATGAACGTGAAAACATGGAGATCGCTCCTGTCCCTCTCCAAGGGACTAGGGCGATGTTAGCCAAAACACATGATATCCTTTGAAAATCACGTTAAGACAAAGACGCACAAGGTTTTAAATGGCATTTGGAGGATGATACAAGGAAAGGTTCGTATCAAAATGGAGAATTTCAAGCGAAAACCTTAGGATCGCTCCTGTCCCTCTCCAAGGGACAAGGGCGATGATACATCTAAAGACACTCATGCGCACATGCAAGGCAATCTAGTTCGAAAAACCCAACAAGATGATCGATTTGGAACGTGGAAATGAAGGAGTTGAACGTTGAAAACGCAAGAATCATGACAAAAATGGTGAATCGCTCCTGTCCCTCTCCAAGGGACCAGGGCGATGAGGTACGTCCACTTCATTTTCAAAATTTTGGCGCCAAATTAACCTCTTTGAATTCATTTTAAATGCTAAGATCGATAAAATTGAAAATCCTATTTAATTAGCATTTAATTCTTGCGCTTAGCATTTATTAATTATTTTGCCTTGATCTAAAAATCGAAATTTATTAATTAAAAATGAAAGGCATTTAATTAATAATTAATTAATTAATCATTTAAAAAAAAATCGATTGGGGCGCTTTGATATGGAGGTCGGCCTTGTTATTTTATTTAAAAATCGTTTGAAATTGCTTTATTTTATCAAGTCGGCCTTGAGGGTGAATTGTGATGTGAGCGCTATATAAGGGGGGTAAAAACTATCATTTCTACATCATTATTTTACCTTTCTACATGCGAATTGAGGAAGACGAAGGAAAGTGTGAAGTGTGTTTGAGGTGGTGCGAATTTCCATTTATCCAAGGTGGCGTTAGTAATCAAAGGTGGTGCGATAGCTCTTCATTTGAGCGAATTTGCTAAGATTTGAAGACCACGTTAAAAGTGAACTTGAAGATCACATTGAAGACAAAGGTGGCGAAATTGATTTCTTGAGGAGATAACGTTAAAGATCATTCATACCTCAATTTGGCCTAAGCGAATTTTGTCTTTTTGCATTCTAAAGTTAGCTCTCTATTGAGGTATGGCGATTTGATTTTTATTGCTTTATTTGTTCATCGTCATATTTTAGGTTTTGGAATTTTGAATTTTGAATTTCATTGCTCAATCTTTCATTTTTATTTTTTTAGGAAATGATAACTCTAAAGACTTATCATGAGGTTTCCTAAAAACTTTATCTCTCTAATCAACGTTATTCATTGCAAAATATAGTTCTCATAATGAAATGTTATGTAGGTATGGCGACCCCGAAGGCGGGAGCATCCACCAGTCGCTCAGCTCTCATGAAAGAAGATCAGAAGACCGAAGAAGTGGAGACCAAGATCGTGTCGAAATGGAGCAACATTGGAGATACCAACTTGGGGAACTTCAGCACGAAGAAGTTTCGAGAAGTCCCTTACATTGGCAAGCCATCCCCTGTCGCCCGGAGAATAATCGAGAGTGGTATCATTAAGGCGGCCGGCTTTCCTCCAGCTGTTCAGTGCCACGAGTTGATGATCGAATGTGCCCGACACTATAATCCACAGTCCAGGACGATCGTGTCCAATGAGGGAAACACTTTGGCATACCTTTCAGAGGAAGCTATAAGTGAAGCTTTCCATCTTCCAGAGCACAGGGACATGATATACAAGAGCATAGAAGGAGCCAGGTCAATGTACGATGATGATCCAGATGCTTGCTTAAGCATAATTAACAAGAACTGGCTACTCAAGAGTCGTCCTCGTCTAAGCAAGATCCCGAACACACCGCACAGGATTGATTTCCAGGAGGAGTACAGAGATTTGATTACCATGCTCAACCGAGTTATAGGAGCACCTCATGCCTTCTATTTTGAGAAGTGGATGTTTTACTTCATCCAGGTGATTGTTCAGGGTAAAGGTACGATACATTGGGCTAGGATGATTAGCCATTGCTTAGACGTACAGTTGAGGAGACTCAGGGCTACTAAGTCCTTCCACATGAGTTCATACGTCATCTATGCTTTGATCAGGAGTGTTGAGTACGCAGGACTACCTCACAGAGGAATGATTGGAAGAGGACCCGGCGAGGTCAGAGCTTGTGATTCTTATGCCTACTTGCATCATCCGCCAGGGAAAAACTACAAGTTAGTTAATGACACCTTCACGATGAACATCACGAGGACGTTGCAAGGTGGGATTCACAACAGATTATCCCAGGATGCCCAGGAATTCATCAAGAGGTACGGTGCTTGGTTCATTCAGTTTCCCAAATTCACTTACATTAGAGTGCATGGATGTCCTTTACCTCCATACATGTTGCCGAGGTATCCGACAGACAGAATTGTGTTACTTGAAGTAACAAGGCAGTTGGCAGCATATGCGAAGGCATTCAGGCACAGACATCAGAATGGAGTCCAAGTACCTATTATTTTGGGTAATTTAGTTGAGGAATGTCCTAATGTTTTAGCCATGGATGACGCAGAGAAGGAGTTAGCCTTGTATTCTTTTTCTTCTTTTGCTTGGAGAAATAGTTTTGATCCACATGGACATTTAGAGGAGACAGTCGGCAGAAGATTTAGACATGAGTACCAGATTGAAGATTTTATGATGAACCTCCTAGATGATCTTGAGGTGAAACGGAAAATGCATTCTAGATTACCTTTGGATTTCATCAGGAAATGCAGGATTTACAGAGTGGCCGACCAAGCTCAGGACAATGGCAGACATATCCAGTCTTCCTATGATAGAGAAAGCAAAACAATAAGGTTGGATTGGAATGAGCCCGAGGTCGTGGATTTAGATGCTTTGATGGCACCAGTCTTGTCTTGTACTCGCAGATGGGTAGACGTTCAGCATCAGAAGTTGAGAGAACAAGGCATAGCTATGTCTTTCACTTTGGAAGAGAAATCAGTCGAAGGTGGAGCTAGTGTGAGTGAAGGCAATCCTAATCCTAGGAATTCAGGTGAAGGTAACCTTCGATGTGCCAGTGAGGGCAATCTCCATCCAAGAGGTTCGAAGAGAAAAGAAAGGTCAGAAAAGAAAGAGTCTTCCAAGAAAAAGCAAGGGGCCAACAAAGATCAAACACCAGGTACTTCTTCTAGACCAGAGAGTAGAACAATTCAAGTGGAAGAATCCATGGAGTCTATGGTACAGAATGACAGGCAAGAGGAAGAACAGGCACAGCATGTTTCGTCAGATGGATCTCTCCAAGACTATGAGTTAGATGAAGATAAAGAAGACAATGAAATATCATCTCCTCCCAGACAAGAAGAAATAGTGCATAAAGAGATTCAAGTTCAGGAGACAAGATCGAATATCCCAGATTGGTTGAAGGAAAGATTGACTAAGGTGATCGTAGTAGAGGACGAGGACAATGCAATTGATTTAGAGAGCCTTGTTGGACGTTCACATGAAGTAACAGAGAAGAAGAAGGCTACCAAGATGTCCAAGATGATTCGAGATGAGACTGGATCTAGGAAATTGCAGATAGCTACACCGGCAGCAGACAAATATGAAGGTGAGATCCTAGCAGAAGAATATGATATACAGACTTTTGAGTTAGGACCACCTACAGCAGAGCAGACTTTAGATGATGCTACCGATTCATTTGAGGCATTGAAAGACAAGCTTAGAGAAGAAATGGAGAAGAACAGAAAGCTTGAGAGAGAGGTCGGTGCATGGAGGACATATTTCAGTCACATCAATGAACCTTTGGGACGTCAGGATCCAGTTAGATCACCAGTGCAGGCATTGCCACTTCAATCAATCAATGAAGCAGAAAGATTCAGGAACCTGGTTCAACGTACATGTAGTTGGATGGATAGATCTCATACAGTGGCCATAGAGTTTGTTACAAGGATGATGAAGATCATTCATCAGGCTATCCAAGTTCTTGAGATAATCCACAAATTGATGACAACAGTAGCTGCATTTGCCCATACCAAGGACGTTGTCATTCCTGTCTTGAGAGTTATAAGACACACATCAAGAAGAATTTTAGCGCAGGAGAGGATCTTGGAGGGTGATTCTCACAGTTTGTTCCAGTGGTCAACCTTACTCCATATGAAGAATGTTTTCTTTGAGGACATCAGTGTTAGATGTGGCCAACTTGAGGAAGTGATCAATCCGATCCAGGACAGAGTATTTGAGGTACTCCGTACCCTTCTTGGCAGAGGGATCGAGGTCAAGACAGATGTGGATATGCAGGAATTTGAGGATAGAATCAAGATCATCTTTCGCAAGGACGCAGATGTTACAGATGAGCAGTATGATCAGATGTTTGCCACCATGCTCCTGATTGATAGAACGAAGGAACTTGAACCTTCATGGGACGCAGCTCTTCTAGATGCATTCGATCAGGTCATCCACTTAGAGGAGAGTATGAAGAATCTTCCCGAGATTCCAATCACAGAAATCGAAGGAATCGTGACAAAATTCATTGCATATGCTAAGAAAGAGAATTGGAAAGGGAATAAGATTCTAGATGAAAGGTTGTTACAGATGACATGACATCTTATTTCTCATTGGTTGATACCTCCTAGGTTTTTGTGCCGAATTTAATATTTGGCTATGTATTTAATATTGTTCAGTAAAAAGGAGGTCATTTGTAACAAACCCTAATTAGGGTTTAGGTGTCATGATCTTGTCCGTTGATTTACTTTCAATCTGGACCTTTCATTGTAACTGGGGATGCTATTTATACCCCCATTTTTCATTTCATTGAGTAATAGGGTAATAGAGGAATAGAGTAGTAGTCAATAGTTGATGTAAGAGAGATTAGAGTTAGAAGCAATTTTATTTTGTAGCAAGATTGAGTTTTGAAGAGAGAAATTCAAGCAATTGTTGTACATGATGACTTGGAAATCAATAAAATATTGAAGTTATGGTGTTTTGTTGCAAATTTCTTGAGTTATCTTCATGGTTGTTTGATCTACTTGAATCGTGCTCAATCAAAGTAGTTTGTTAAATTTGAAGGACAAAGTGTGAGATTTGATATTTGGTAGGATTCGTAATCCAAACCACTAGCTTCTTGCTGATTGTAGGAACGCCTTGCGTGGTCGACTGGAGAATACTTTGAGTCCCTTAATCTTCAATCATTATTGTATCTTGGATATGTACCTTCGTAGTAGTGTCCTTGATCTTTGATGTATTGAGTATCATTTTATTACCTTAGAAGATCGCACTAATTTCAATTGAGTTGTTATCTTATGGCAAAATTGAAGTTGGTTGAATCTTGCCAAGTCTCGTCCATACTAAGTCATTCATAGGGTTAGACTAGATTAGACCTCTTTTAAACCCTACTCCTTTTGCTATTTTTTGAAAGTTTCTTTAGTTTAGAAAATCTTTGAACTTTTGGAATACGTAAGGCCCCTTGGAGGAAACAGCAAATCACATCATACCACTAAAAGCTTGTCCACACGTAGAGACCCTACTAAAAGAACCTTGGAGTCTACCTAACTGATCCTTCGTGCAGATCTTCAGCAGTTAGAGACTATTTTCTCAAGAGAGGATAAGATGCCTATTGGTATTTTATTCTGTGTATGATTGTGTATAAAATACACGTCAACAGAATTGGCGCTAGAAGGAGGGCTAGTTTCCAAAAGTCCGAAAGTCCGAAGATTTTGAAGAGAAATACATTGCAAACATGATCATGAAGTACGATGGTGTTGCCGAATGAAGGATTGAATCAAGTAGTGCAACCGAATTTGCAGATAGGTAACACTCAAGAGGACATCATTTCCGAATTGAATCAAGTAGCTTGGAACGTAAGGAGAAGTCAAGTTGAATATAACAGAGTCAGAATCACCTTAGAGCAAGAGGAAGATAGAGCCGAAGAACATCAAAGGGTCATAGCTAGAGATCTTCGCAATCAAAGGAACCCACAATAATCCTTGCAAGACTTCACGCTGGATCGCATTGGTTCTTTCTCGCCCGAGAAACATCAAAGGTTGTTGAGGTCCACACCAGGCATCAAGAATCTAAGTGAACTTCAGTTTACTTCTAAAGCAAAGCGAGCTAAAAGAGAGGATACTCCCAAAGAATTCGAACTAAGGTTGGAAGGATCTCCTGAGTCATCACAAGTTCTTCAAGAACAAGTTCAAGCGGCGATCCAATCCAGTATCCAGGCAATTTCACAAACGAAGAGCCAAGCTAGTTCATCAAGTTCGACTTCAGCGAGTACAATGGCTCAACGTGTTCCACCTCCTCCTCCTCCTCCTCATATACTTAATGGTGCGACGTGGCTAGTCAACAATCCATCACCGTTGGAATTTGCAGTTTACCATGATATGCCGAAGAATCCAGAACACTTTTGTTCCAAGTTCAATGTCAGTGATTTCCATCGCACGGCAGAAGATCACATCAAGATGTTCGAAGACCTTCTTCGTAACAGACAAATTGAATATGGAGATGTGGCATGTAGGCTTTTTCCCTACTCATTGGGAGAAGAGGCATACTTTTGGTTTATTCACTTGCCTACAGGGTCCATCAGGACTTGGGACGCGATGAAAGACGCATTCATTGCTAAATTTGGCATCCCAACTACGCCAGCGGAGTTATACAGACAATTTGTTGAGGTTCGAAGGAGAGAGCATGAACCTATTACTTCCTTCAATAACAGATTTCACCGAGCATACACAATGCTACATCCTCCTTATCTTATTGCAGATCCAAGGGAGATTTACTATGGAGCCTTAGATCATCTCACAGCTATGTTCGTAAGGACACATCCGACTCCGAATGATCTAAATGCGGCCTATGCAAAGGCCATTGAAGTGAGTAAGCACATGGGTCAGAATATCACTGGACCGCTACTACATATGGGACCTGTCGCAGCACCGAACCAGATGCAGGCAGTTGGCACGGCCTTGGCCAACCAAACTCCAGTTATGAATCCAATCCCGCAAGCGACATATCCAAGCGTACAACCAGCAAATCAGTTGGTCCTTCACCCAGGAGCCCCAATTTCTCAAGCTCCACCCGCACAACCTGTGTACCTGCAAAATGCCACAAATTCATCAAGGACACAAGAAGAGAAAGATGAAATGAAAGAGTTGATTGAACAAGTCAAGAAGTTATCAACTGAGGTGACCCACCTGAGAAACCAGAATAATCAGCTCCAAAGCATGCAAAGGGTCAATCACAACCAAAATTTCCAAGGAAACAATAATCAAGGATTTAGAAACAATTATCAAGGAAATAACAACCAAGGCTTCCAGAGGAGACCTTGGAACACGGCTCCAAACAATGGAAATGTGGTGACGCCCTTGGATAATCCGCCAAATTCGCAAAGTCAAGAGAACCCTTCTTCAAGCAAAGTGTTTTTAGCCGAAGTAGCCTTGTCCAGTTGGTGCAGACTCCACAACACGAACCAACATTCTGAGTTGCAGTGTCCTGAGTTCAAGATTGCAGCCGACATTTTCCAACAAGAGATGCGTACCTCTAATCCACCTGAAAATCCTCCCACCACAGGGTACGAAATTGTTCCAACCACGCAGTATGGTCAAGCCATGATCGTTGAAACCTGCAGATATTCACAAGAAGAAATTAGTCAAGTACAAAATGGAAGATTTCCACCAGAGTCGGCCAATGGACCGATGGTACCACCAGGATCCCAGTTTCCGCCAGCATCTGCAAATGGACCTGTTGAGGATTCAGAATACTACTTCCCACCATTGAACGATAGTGTCCTGGTAGAAGGAATAAAGGAAGTATTTCATCAATCATCAGGAGGAGTGAACCAAAGAGTTTATCACAGGAATCAGAGGAATCCTGAACCTTTAACAACGTCGATCCCTCCAAACAATTTCTCAACTCCGCCAGACCCCCAAGCCAGCAATGTTCCAGAGTACCCGCAGAACGCGCAAGAATACAGACAAAGGAATATTCCACCTCCCGCGGGTAATGAAATGAAAAGATTGGCCGCCTTGGTATTGGATGAACTCAAGAAAGTCAAGGTGAGTCTACCACTCTATGAGTTGCTAAAGGTGTCAGAAATTAAAGATGCGGTGATCAATAGCCTAAGTGAGCCTAGTACAACAAGGTCAAATGTTCAAGCCACTATCAATATGACTCAAGAGGAAGGCGATTCCCAAGGACAATCCGAACAAAATGAATGCATGGTTCAAACCATAACCTTCCCAGCTAAAAAAGAAGATATGTTGGAAGGAAAAGTATTACTCAAAAGAGGCGAGACCAAGAAGACTCAGCCTACAGTTAAAGAGAACCTCACCACTAACCTGGTTCTTCCAGAAAAGGAAGTCGCAATCAAGAAAGATGTGATTAAGAAAGGAAAATCTACAAGCAAAGCCAGTCACTCGAAAGAGGAGAATCTAGCAAAAGGCGATCATTCAAAGATTAATGAAGTCAAACATCAAGAATCAAGTGAGGAGACCTCAGTGCCTTCTCAAGCAAAGGACGAACCAGCCCCGTTCCTGCTATCAGTCAGGATATTTGGAAAGCTACTCCACAATTGCCTTTATGATTCAGGAGCTTCCAGTAACGTCATGCCCCTAGCCGTTTGTCAAAGACTTGGAATAACTCCCGCACCTACCAAGAGGAAGGTCACTCAGCTTGACAAGACAGAAGTTCCAGTCATGGGAGAATTGAACAACATCCACATGCAATTGGCCGCGGATCCAAGAGTCCAGAATTTTATAGATATTTCAGTAGTGGATATTCCAGATTCATATGGGATGCTCCTAAGTCGAGATTGGTCACGAAAATTGAATGGATGTGTATCGACCGATTTTGCACACATGTGGCTACCATGGAGAGGAGTCCCGAACCAGATTAAAATTGATAGCACTCCAAGGTTGAGGTTGATGATAACTGAATATGGGGAAGACAATGAAGTCCTATTTTTAGAGTCCGATCTAGGAACGTACAAACCCAAAGTGGAGGAAGTCTTGATGATACAAAATGTACAAGATGAAGATACCCAGCAAGAAGTCATAGAATCGACAGAGATGATTATTGAAAGCGATCAAGGATCCGATCAAGAGGATGAAGGGATGTTTGAAAACTTCAGAACGTTCGTACAAAGAAACATCCAGCAAAGTGTGCAACTGGGCAACCTAGCATCCGTTCGAGATTTGCTTCTTCCGAATTGGTGTAGAATTCACAATGCCGTCCACTCAGAATTATCTTGTGCTTTATGCCAGACCGCATTGGAGCAAATATACAAAAGAGTCCCACAGACACTACTTATGGAAGAAATTCAAGATTCAGAAGATGAGAGCTCTACAGAAAACGAAGTCTTATCCGATACATCATCTGAAAGTCAAGAAAGTCCAAAAACAGAAAATCAAGAAAATCAAATATGGACATTAAGGTTCGACGGATCTAAATCCAAACAAGGATCTGGAGCTGGTTATGAATTGATTAGTCCAAAAGGAGAAACATACCTTGCCGCTCACAGATTGCAGTTCCCTTGCACCAACAACGTAGCAGAATATGAATCTTTGGTTCATGGATTACTGTTAGCCATCCAAAAAGGGGCGAAGATACTGCAAGTATATGGAGACTCAGAAATTGCAATAAGGCAAATCAGGAAGCAATATGTTTGCCATGACAAAAGATTAACCAAGTACAGGAATCGAGTCTGGGATCTAATTGAAAGTTTTGATGCTTTCAATATCAATTCAATTTATAGACATCAGAATCAAGTGGCCAATTCACTTGCACAGGCCGCAAGCTCATTGATTCCATTAGCAATGGAAGGATTGAAGAAGTTTACAGTCGAATTAGTATCAGTTCCTTCAGTCCCAGATAACATTACCAATTTCCAAGTTTTCGAAGACGACAAGCATATTCTGGACTTCCTAACCAACACGGACGTCTTCTTAACACAGATCATAGATGAAGAAGAGGTAGGTGAAGCAGAGTTTGACGCTGAAGGTGTCCTGAATTTAAAGACAGACACTATTCCAAAAGGAATGGTAGAATTAGAAAGGATTTTTGATCCTGACAAGCTAAAAGAAAAGAAAAATCACAGCGTAGAAGGCAATATGTGTGATACAATTAATCTAGGTGATGATATACAAACTAAGAATGTCTTCATTGGAAAGTCCTGCATAGCGACCGAAAGAAATGGAATCCTGAAGAACATGAGGGACTTCCCAGATGTCATCGCATGGAGCTATGAAGATCTCAAGACCTACGACACTGCAATTATCACTCACACAATCCCGTTGAAACCAGGAAGCAAGCCATTCAGGCAAAGACAAAGACCCGTCAACCCTTTGTTAGAACCGCTGATATACCAAGAAGTGAAGAAGTTACTCACAGCTAAGATCATCTTCCCAGTAAGACATTCGACGTGGGTCGCCAACCTGGTACCTATTAGAAAGAAAAATGGAGAGATCAGATTGTGTGTTGATTTCAGAAATCTTAACAGAGCATCAGAAAAAGATAATTATCCGTTACCATCATTAGATGAAGTATTGCAGATCGTCAATGGATCGCAGATGATGTCCTTTCTAGATGGATATTCAGGATATAATCAAGTTCTAGTCGAACCTGAAGATCGACTGAAGACTGCTTTCACCACCAAATGGGGAACATTTGCCTATAAGAGAATGCCTTTTGGACTCATAAACGTCGGGGCCACATTCCAGAGAGCTATGGATATCGCTTTCAGAGATTTAATTGGTAAATGCATTATTATATACATGGATGACATCACAGTTTTCTCTAGGCAAAGAGGAGATCATGTGGACGACTTAAGAAGAGTCTTCCAAAGATGCAAAAGATACGGTGTCTCCCTCAATCCCAAGAAATGCATATTTGGAGTCACAGAAGGAAAGCTTTTAGGACATGTCATTTCAGACAAGGGAATATCTATTGATCCTGAAAGAGTAAAGGCCATATCAAATATCAATTTGCCAGCAAGCAAGAAAGAGCTCAAGTCATTTTTCGGCAAGATCAACTTCGTCCGAAAGTTCATTACCGGATTTGCCGAGATTGTCAGACCATTGAATGAGATGTTAAAGAAAGATGCAAAGGTTGAATGGACTCCGCAAGCCAAAAAGGCGTTTGAAGAAATAAAGACCGCAATCACAGAAGCGCCAGTTTTGATCAGTCCAGATTATCTCAAGCCTTTCTATTTATATTCCTTCGCTTCCGATTACACTTGTGCCGCTATTCTCACCCAGAGAAATGAAGAAAGGGACGAGAACCCAATTGCATTCATGAGTACTCCATTGAAGGATGCAAAACTCAGATATTCAAATGTTGAAAAGCAAGCATATGCCCTAGTAAAGGCAGTGAAGAAATTCAGACATTACCTTTTGAGAGCCAAGATTTATGCAATAGTGCCCGATGCAGCAGTCAAGACTCTTCTCATGCAAAATGAATTAGGAGAAAGAAGAGGAAAGTGGGTCGCCATTATCCAAGAATTTGATATTGAGATACAACCCATGAAACTTGTCCGAGGGCAAGCCTTGGCGCAAACATTGGCAATTGATGGACCAGGATTAGTTCAACAAGTTTATGAATTAGAAGATGTCACACATGATGAATGGTACAAAGATATTGTGACATATTTGCTTAATCACAGATGTCCTGCTCATATGACACCTACACAGAAAAGAGCATTAAGATTAAAATGTCAACACTACATGCTTCAAGGATCTATTCTATATCGTAAAAATCATGAAGGAGTATACCTGAGGTGTGTTGGCAAAGATGAAGCAAAACAGATAATTGAACATTTCCATTCCAAGTTTGGAACCGGACATGGAGCCAACCTCGCTACAGCTCACCAGATCCTAAGAGCAGGATATTACTGGCCTACGCTTTTTAAAGATACATTCAATCACATCAAGACTTGCCACACATGTCAAGTCGCAGCTTTTAGAGAAAGAAATCCTGCCATGCCACTGAATCCAGTGATTGAAGCCAGACCATTCGCCAAATGGGGAATGGACTTTATCGGTGTTATCAACCCCGCATCCTCAGCACAACACAAGTACATCATTACAGCTACAGATTATTGTACCAGATGGTCAGAGGCACAAGCACTTAAAGTTTGTTCTACCGAAGTTGTAATCAAGTTTCTGGAGGAGAACATAATCACAAGATTTGGATGTCCTTACGCGTTGGTTTGCGACAATGGATCGGCGTTCACATCATTGAGATTCTCAAATTGGGCTTTTGAGTACGGAATAACCCTCAAGTTTTCATCAAATTATTATCCGCAGGGAAATGGGTTAGCAGAATCTACCAACAAGAATTTGCTCAGCGTTATCAAGAAATTATTAGAGAGAAGTCCAAGAGAATGGCATACCCAGTTAAGATTCGCTTTATGGGCAGACAGAATCAGAACAAAGAACGCATTAGGCATTTTACCATTGTCATCTCCCTCTTATCCTTCCATCTTACCATCTCACACCCTTCACTCCCTCTTCATCCCACAGCTCTTCCATCTTCTCTTTTATTCCTCCCTCACCTTTCACTTCCATTCTCCCTCACCTTCTACTTCCTACCTACCTGTTGTGACCATTTCACACATCGCGCCATTGCAAACGGGGACCCCTGCTTTTTGCTTTCTAGGGTTTGTTTTCTGGGTCTTTTAGGGTTTTGTCTATTAGCCTTTGCATTTTGAGTGTCGCCAAGGGGATCACCTGGATAGCAGGTTCTGCTTGAGTTAGGTCAAGTTGGTAAGTGATGAAGTTTGGAAGTCCTAATCCTGAAATTTGGCTAAGTCTAAAAGTCCTGATCCTGAAATTTGACTAAGTCTGGAAAACTGAAAATCCTCCAAAAACTAGATTTTGCAATATAGCTCCTGGAGGTCTGAAACCACTCTCAAACATCCTAAAAGTATATATGGAATATAACTTAAAGTATTCTTATACTTAAATGTTATATTCCATAAGAGTTCAAAAAGTCAAATTTCGCTCCTGACCCTTCCTGAGGGTCCAAAGCGAATTTCGCTCCTGACCCTCTCAGGAGGTCCAAAGCGAATCTCGCTCCTGACCCTTCTAGAGGGTCCAAGGCGAAAATCAATCTAGGACTCATTCCTCGCCTTATTTGACCAAATTTTGATTTGCAAAGCATTTTGTTTGGTCTTTGGAATTGATTGAAAACCTTGAAGAAAATGATGAATTTTGGCCAAGATTAGGAATTTCGCTCCTGACCCTTGCTGAGGGTCCAGAGCGAAAATCATCATAAACTTCATTTGCCACCTTGTTTGAGCTTGAAATCTTGTTCCTGGCTTTGAAAACGATCTTACCTTGCCCTGTGAAGTGATTTGAAACTTGAAGATTGAGTAGTTTAGCCTAGATTGTGAATTTCGCTCCTGACCCTTGCTGAAGGTCCAGAGCGAAAATCTTATTTGAGCCTATGTCACTAATTTTGGCTAAATTTTTATGTGCAGGGTCTCCTGGAAGGAAGGGTGAACATCATTCAAAGGTTTGGACGCTTGCAAATTGATGAATTTTGGGCAATAAAAGCAAATTCGCTCCTGACCCTTGCTGAGGGCCTAGAGCGAAATTTTGAGTAGCTCTCATCTTGCATGGAAAAAAGTCAAGTTTTGGACATAGACGAAACAAGGACATCTCCCTTTACCCACCTAAGAAAATGTCAGATTGAAAAAGTGAAGGATTTTGTTGAAAACACAAAATTCGCTCCTGACCCTTGCTGAGGGTCCAGGGCGAAAATTTTATGGGGGATGTTTTTGCTTAGTTTTGGAATGTCAAAGAGGTTTTAAGGTGAAAAGTGAAGCATTTTGGTCAATATTACAAAATTCGCTCCTGACCCTCTCTGGGGGTCCAGAGCGAAATTCTCAAAAACACATTTTCCTTGCAGGGACAAAATGATTTTTATGATTGGAATGGACGTGAAAAGGTATGTTTTACCCATTGAAGATAATTTGGATGGCCAACAAAGAAGCAATCAAGCTAGATAGGAAAAATCGCTCCTGACCCTTGCTGAGGGTCCGGGGCGAAAAACCTAAAATTGGACTTTTTCTTCCAGAATTGAGCAAAGCTAGGCCTATGAATAAGCTTGAGATGATGTTCTAATGCCTTGGAAAGTGATTCGAAGTTAGAAGGATGAAGGAGTTGTCCTAAAACCAAAAAGTCGCTCCTGACCCTTGCTGAGGGTCCAGGCGAAAATCACAAAACTACCTATTTCTTTGAAAGATTTTGCTAAGACAAAGATGCACTAAGGTAAAGATACCCTTTGAGATCATGATGAGTAGTTGTTTGCTTTAAAACTTGTTGATTCTAGGCCAAGAGAAGAAAAATCGCTCCTGACCCTTGCTGAGGGTCCAGGGCGAAAATTTGAAAACCTCTTATTCTACCTTGCAGAAACAAGACAAAATTGGATGGAGTGGATAACGAAAGACATTACCTAGTGATGAATAAAAGTTTCAACAAAAAATGATGATGGATTGAGCCTAATTTGCAAAAATCGCTCCTGACCCTTGCTGAGGGTCCAGGGCGAAAAACTTGGAATGAGGATTTTCTTGCTTAGTTTGGAGGCATAAACATGATCTTGCTTGGTGAAGAAGCTTTTGGATGAGGAAATGAGGATTTTTAGTCAAAGTTGCGAAAAATCGCTCCTGACCCTTGCTGAGGGTCCAGGGCGAAAATCCTTAAAACCCCTATTTTGCCTTACAGAAGCAAATCAAACTTGGATTGGGTGAATGAAGGGGACTATTTCCTAGCTTTGTAAAGTTGATTAGAGTTAAAATGATGAAAGGGTAAGCCTAGGCAAGGAAAATCGCCCCTGACCCTTCCAGAGTGTCCAGAGCGAAATCTTGAAGAAACTTCACTAAGCATTCCCAAATTTCGCCAAATTTGTCAAATTAAGACATTTGGAAGGATAAATAAATTCGCATTAATTAAAGGCATTCTTAATTTAATAAATTAATTTTTAGGCCTTGAAACAATTAAAAAATTTACTTTGGAGGCACTAAAATTAATTTTTTTAAACTAAAAATACAAATTGAGCGCTCAAGCACATTTATTGGCTTTTGCAAGCAAGTCGGCCTCCTTTTTAATGTATTATTATCTTATTTTATTATTAAAAAAACTAGGTCGGCCTCATGGAAAGAAGGTGAGCGCTCTATATAATAGGGGGGCATTGTTTCAAGTTCAAATCCTTCATTCATCCCTTCTAAAGTGCGAAATTGAGGGGCAATTTGAGGAGCGAAATCCAGAAGATTGAAGGCGAAATTTTGCTAAGTGTGGAGACTAAGGAGGGTGAAATTCTTTTGAAGACTAATGGAGGCGCAATTCATCCAAGAGAGGGCTATGATTTAAACTTTGCCTAGCAAAATCCATTTTTCTTGCATCATTTTCAAAAGGTCCTAGAGTTAAGTACTCAAGAGGAGGTATGGCGAAATTATCCTAATATCCTTGTTCAAGACTTGATTTTTGGGCACTTTTTTTAGTAAAGTCTAAGTGTTGATTAATTAATTAGGAAATGATAACTCTAGATTTATCATGAAGTTTCCTAATTAATATCTTAAATCTTCCTTTTGAGTCTTATTTTCTACCCTTTAATGCTCAGGGACTAATTTTGAAATGTTGTGTAGGTATCAAGATGGCGACTCCAAAGCTCGGAGGATCTACAAGTCGGCAGGTTCTCATCAAAGAAGATCAAGCAAGGATAAGGGCGACCTCCTCCAGTCTTGCATCGACAAGGACAGCCTTCTTCGGTCAAGCATCATTAGGAATAACTTCTTCCAATCCAGCATTCCAAGGCGAGGTACATCAATCATCCTGCACATCAAAGACAAAAGAAGTTAGAGCAAGGTTTCGTTGAAGAAGCAGATAGTTTCAGAAGAGTTAATTAAAGCTAGCTTCTCAGCAACATCAAATTGGCATCAACCAAGTGTCAGACGAGGTGGCATCCCAGTCATCATTTCTCCAGTCGGGTTGGTCCACCTCAACATGTCCAGATTCAATGTACCTAACTCATGGGAGATGGCACAAACTTCGATGTATCTACCCCAGCTATCCATTGGTTGAATTTTCCAGAGAAGACATGTGTCCAATTAATACAATTATTTCATTGGTCAGAATTGAGTTTGTTGTAACAAACCCTAATTAGGGTTTTCATTGTAGAATCTTGGCCATTGATCTCAAATTGATCTAAGCCATTGAATTGTATTAAGGGCACTATATAAGCCCCGGCTCTTCATTTGTAAAGGCTAATAGAAAACAGTTAGGAGTCAGTGAATAGAAGATAGATAGTCAGTAGTTAGAAGGTGAATAGTCAGTTGATAGAATAGGAATTAGAGTGGAATAGGAGGAAATTGTTGCCATTGATTGTAAACAAACTCCATTTTCATTGAAGTAATGGTGAAGTGTGTCGTTTCTTGCAATATGCATGGTTTCTTGTTGAATCTTCAATTCTAGATGGTAGATGATTAGATCGAATGAAGGAAATTGTTGAATGCACCTGTGTGGAATCCGTTTAATCCATACCACTAGCCTCTTACTGATTGTAAGGACGCCTTGTGTGGTCAACTGGAATGAAATGAGCTTAATCTTAAGTTGTTACACATCCATTGTTCATGCATTATCTTGAATGGTGATCATTGTCAGATGGTGTACGATTTAAACATATTGGAAGCATCCCTTAGAAGATCGCACTGAGTTGGTGTTGAATTGTTCAACCTGATGGTGAGACCCAGCCCAGTAGGAATCCACCTAGTCATTCATCCATCTTCTCGCATTCTAGGTAGTAGAGTAGACTTCCTGAACCTTGCATCTTTTGCCATTTGTTTGTCTTCCAATTAGTAAATAGGACTCGTGATTCCAGCAAATCAGACATTCAGTCATCAAGTGTAAGTCCCCTTGTCATTCCAGCAAATCACATCATACCACAGAGAGCTTATCCACACGTAGAGATCCTACAATAAAGAACCTTGGAGTTACTCCGATGATCCTTTTCGCGAGATCTTCAACAGTCGGGAACTTTATTCAAGAGAGGATAAGGTACCATTTGGGTATTTTATTCTGTGTTTGGCTGTGTATAAAAAACACGTCAACACTACCCACCACCCTTCCTTTCCTACCTTCATACCCCTTACTCCCCTATCCTACCCATCGTATGCTAACTTATTATCATTTAAACCCCAACCCCATATTAACCTACCCCCTATCCTCACTAACCTTGTCTCTTAGCCCACTCCTTATACCTCCACCTACCCTCCATTCCCTACATTTCTAACCTATATCCCACATTCCCCATCCACCCTTCCTATCTTAGCTTACACCCTACCCCCATCCTAGCCTACCATCCTAACTTATTACCTAGCCCTGTTCTACTCCCCTACCCCTACACCCAACCCCTTTTCCTTACTCCTTATAACTCCCACCGTCACCCCTCTTTACCCCTTTACTTCCTTACCAACGCAGCCCTTATAACTCCTTTCTACCACCTTCCTCCCCCTTTTCAAACTCATTACCTTCAGCTCTTCACCTCCCTTTGCCCACCGTAGCATGCTGGCCCACCACAATTTTAATTTTGGAGATTTCAATTGCTAGTAGCCTCCCTTCTTTCTCCCGTGTGATATGGTATGGGTCCACAAGCTTTTAACATGAGGATTAAGGGAGATTTTTTAAGGTATCAAGATTGCTGGCCCCCACTGAATTTGGGAATTTAAGATTTTTAAAAAAAAGTTTTGTAAAGTATTGTGGTTTTTTTCAAATTCCTCTACCACATGGCACGTTTGGGTCCCACCAAAACCTTACGGTAGAGAGCAAAAATTTTAAGGCATTGATGATGTCAACACAGCATGAGATGAACTGAATAATTCACCTTCAAAACTGAAAATTGGAAAATTTTGATAGGGCATAGAAGTACCCCTGTCATTGCTAGCAATCACCTTATCATTGCCTAGTACGCCTGCTGTCATTGCTGGCAATCACCTTTGTCTATGCTAGCAATTACTTTGTGACTAGAAATGATTACTAATCATTTCTAGTCACAAAGTAATTGCTACTTGTCAATTCCCTCAATCACCTAAGTCGTTGCTGGCAATCACCTTGCCTTTGCTTTTAAATGATTTTGTCATTGCTATCGATGCCTAATGTTATTGCTTCCATCGATTATGAGAGAAGAGGGAATTGTGCTTTGAACGATGTATATCATTTAATGGATGCAATCAATTGGAGGGCGATTCATGCGAAGTAAATGCATCCCAACACTTTAAGCTATGCACGAAGTGAGCTGTTTACACAATGCGATGGATGCAATGGCCATTTGTATAGGATGAAGTGCAAGCACTAAACTTCGCCATCCTAGCACTTGATTTTCCACAATGCATGGTTTTGAAAATCAAGATCAATTCAATCAGTTGTGAAGACATTCAATGCAAATGGTTATACTAATAAGCCGCATTTTGTAAGTTCGATGAAGATGATAATTAAGGAATGATTATATCAATGCAAGCTTATGTGGTCACTACCTTGTCATACAAAAGTCGATGAGCTTCATTAAACACAAGGCGGCCAATATGATCTTCATTTAAGGGTTTTTGGTAAACTCTATGCTGGGCAATCAAGGATTTGAGCTCACAATTTAATGACATCACCAAGGATCAATCGATGGACATTTAATGAAAACGGTGAGCTTTGCACAATACATTTGTCAATTCGATGGGGATGAACAATTGCATCCACCGATGTAATACCAATGGTTAGATTTGTGAGATTGAAGCATTACATGAAACTGTCATTGGATCACCTTTAATAGTGGGCATGTAATCGTTCAACTTCAAAGGTGCAGAATTCGATTTTTGATATAATAAATTTAATGACTGATGCCTTACATTTAAGATCAGCTTTTTCAATCTAATATGTGTCAGCATCAACTCATTTAATGAAATGTACTCAACAGCCGTGATGAGGTATCGAACCTTTGAAACCATTATAAGTTTGAATTTGATCATCTCATTGATCAGATTCAAATCAATATTGCTCTCAGACCAGCAACTTTATCAAATTGATCGATTACACCATCAAATCATGGGCGATATTCATCCTTATACAGTGATTTGTGATTACAAATTAGGGGTGATTAACAAAGAAAGGCGATTCTGATCTTAGCGATTTGCATTCATCACAGCGATTCACATTTGACAGTAACTAGAGGCTATGGTCGAGGTAGCAAACTTGATATGTTTCATCAGCAAATTACTTTCCAGAGGTACAGCAAAATCCCTCCAGCTGTGGCTACGATTTTAATTGTGAATTGGCATCATCATTCAAACTGAGATTCATGAAGCAAGGCAATACTCAGAGATGAATTTGTGAGTAAAAAACAATTTTGATTTACACAGCAATCTCCTTTGAGGACAGTGAATTCATTGTTGTGTGCCTTGATATCATTTGATACCATTGTATCCATAGACAGTGACTTAAGATGGCATCCAAACTCATAGTAAATCAATCTTTAAGACTAGCGATGTAGAGTTTGCTGTCATAATTCCCACCCAAGGATCACAGCAAAATTGAAAAGTCAGTTTGGACCTAACGATATCTTTGGATATATTGATTCAAGTATTGAATTCATATTGAATTTTCAGTGGTCAGCCAGAGATAGCCACCAAGTTCAAATTCCAGTTTGTAATAGGGCAATTCACAGGGTTGAAGGTGAAGCTTATTTGGTGATGTCTTGTAAAAAAAAGAGCAAGAAGGCTAAAACACAACAAATTCACATCAAGGGGAATATTGCACTTCAAGTCTCTATAAGCCATGTTGCCGGGAATAATCATTATGTTATGTTGTTATATTATGTTTATGTTGTCGTCGGTAATAATGAGTTACGGCGGTCAGTTAGTTAGCCGACGAGTAGGTAGTTGGAGTCGCGACGGTTGTGTCGCACCCCTTCGGGTATTATATATTGTGTACCTTTTCTTCGAAGTATGATCATGATAGTCGTGTCAAATGTAATGTTATAAGCACTTGATGTACGTGGACTGTTGAATTAATACAGAGACTGGTTATTTAATGTATTTCCATTATGTTCTGTGCATTTACTTTCTGCATTTAACCGTTTACTCGAGAGGGCAAACATTTGGCGCCGTTGCCTAGACATACTCGGGAACGAAAGATGCGGATGGTGCATAGACGCGATGGGCCTACCCATCGGTGAGATGAACCCAGAGGCCAACGACGCACCCACGGAACAGTCGGCGAAGGGGAAATTGAACCCTGTAATAATCCCGGCACAATGTTGAGATAAATTGTGGCCGACAGGAAAAATAATATAGGTTTTTTTTTGTGTACATGGCGTGTGCTTGCTATGTAGTATGTACGGAAGTGATTTATGCCAAATATATTAAATAAAGATAGAAAAAAAAAAAAAAAAGCAGAAACGGACGAGTGAGGCCGTGCAGTGGGCCTTGATTCTGGAGCAGCAAGTAGAACGAAGGCGTAAGCTAAGGCAGCTTGCCAAGGGACGACCGGCCGAGGGGTTGCTCGAAGGGAACCCAGGAGGTGTCACAGAGGTTGCAGAGGCAGAGATAGACGGAGAGAAGTACACTCTCTACACTGTCGTAGGGTTGCCCAAAAGGAACCTAGGAGTCACGGAGGGTGCCGAAGGCGACCTCTATAGTTCGCCTGAATACCACCACCGTAGGGTAAGAAGTCGCGAAGAGCTGGTGGAACAAACAAGGCGAAATCTAAACTTGATCGACGCTACCAGAGACCTACTAAAGAATTTGTCCATTTCGGAGGACAACCGGAGGGAGACGACCGAAGGTGACGGTACGGCCGACGGTGCCGAGGGAGCACAAGGGTACCGTACGAGAGGCAATTTCTTCGGTTCGGGGTCAACAACCTTCTCCGGAGGACCCATGAGTGGAGGGTCAGGTGCAGGAGGCAGAGGCGGAGGATCACTAGGTACAAGCACACAAGGCACCAAAGGAGCGAGACCGAGCGGTGGGATGGCGAGTAAACAAAAATTGCCAAAGTTCACAGGGGACGACTAGGAAGACCCCTTACGGCACTGTCGTACATGTGAAACCATTTGGTCGGCCAACGAAGTGACAGACCAGGATGACTGGGTACAACAGTTCCCAGCCACGCTACGTGGAGTTGCCATAGATTGGTACTCCGATGTAGATAAGCAAAAAGTGGCCACGTGGGCCAACCTACAAAAGGAATTCACGGAGGAGTTTCGGTTGCTCCGTGATGACAACGGAATTGTAACGGAGATATACAGTACCAAACAAGATACCAAGGAGACAGTACGGGCATACAGCCAAAGGCTGAAGGAATTGCTAGGAAAAATGGAGAGTCAACCAGCAAATGGGTTGAAAAAGCGATGGTTCGTGGAGGGACTAAAGCATTCCCTCCGAAGGAAGATGAAAATCGTTCCACCTACATCATATGACGACGCCTATAATAGGGCGATGGACCTAGAGAGCGAATACAAAACGACAAAGAAGAAAAGTAATAAATATTCATCTGACGATGATGAAGACTCTAACAGGGAAAGCAGCAGCAGTGGCGAATTGAGTAAAAAGGTGCACGCTCTCCAAAAGGACATGGAACGAATGTTGAAAGAATTCAAAGCCATGAAGGGGAATACAAGTAAGACTGAAGAAAACAACGTTTGGTGTACCAATTGTAGGAGTGACGGACACACCAAGGGGTCCTGTCCCAAGAAGGCTTTCTGCGACATTTGTCAGATTGCGGGACATTTGACAAAGGAATGTCCCTACAATATGAAAACCAGGAGCCAACAAGTTCTCTTCACGCAAGAGCAGCCGGTCGTCGGAACTTCGCAAACCAACACAACGGCATCATCTGGAGGTTACCGGGACAACAGACGCGACGGTGGAAGGAATAGCAACAATAACAATAACAGAAGCCGTATCCAGTATGACACCAAGGGCCGGCCAATTATCCAATGTAGGGCCTGTAATCAGTGGGGGCACTTCGCCCGTGATTGCACAAAGGAAGCCACCCCTCAGCACCTCTGTCGTTGGTGTGGGCCAGGCGACCATGAGGACACAAATTGCCCACAGGCAGGGGTTAATCTCCTCAACATTGAGAAGGCTGAGAAGACTGGTGAGAAAGAAGTACTGGCGATCACCCACGCCCAGACGAAAAAAACCACTTATCCCGACCCCCGTACGGAGAAGGAGAGATTACGGGACGCAAAGGCCAATATTGAACGTGAGATGACGGTCGAACGACGGGACAACGAGGTGGCGAGTACATCATCCCGTACGGAAGCGGAAAATAACATCATTGGGCAAATCTTGCAGATAGAGGTGCCGATAAAGGTAAAAGACCTTCTAGACTCTATGCCACAATTGAGGACTGCCATCCTCACCAATGTGCAAAGCACCGCATTGTCGAGTGCACCACAGGTAGGGGTTCCCGCCACCGCATTATCGAGTGCACCACAGATAGGGGTTTCCGCCACCGCATCGTCGAGTGCACCACAGGTAGGGGTTCCCGCCACCGCTTCGAAGAGTACACCACAAGTGGAGGTTTCCGTCAGCCCTTCGACTGACCCGATGTTACTAGCCTTGAGCAGTGGTAGACACCCAGTTGTGGTAGAAATGGGTATCCGTGGGACCATTCTGAAGGACACCATTGTGGACGGGAGATCTGGGGTGAATGTACTACCAAAAGAAACATGGAAGCGGCTGGGGAAGCCCACCCTGTGGCCACCCACATTCAACCTGGTGGGAGTGGACCAACACGGCATTAAGCCACTCAGCCTGTTGATGGCCCAGCAAGTGACAATTGGTACGCAACCATTCTTGTTAGATTTCGTGGTTATTCCCTCAAAGAAGAAAGGCTATGACGCCATCCTAGGGAGAGCGTGGTTGATCAACGCGAGGGTAAACCACAACTGAAAGAAAAATACACTTTCCATGGAGAAGGGAGGGCGGAAATATACCATTGACCTACACACCCAAGATGTCGGCGAAGAGCTTGCCTCTTCCAACTCGGACTCAGAGGACTCTAATAAAGGGGAAGGTGGTCCCGATGAAAGCAAGGGCAAGAACGCGATGGAGCCGAACACTGTAGGGGTGCTCGAATTGGAGGGATGTTCTAAAGATGAGGTAGGCTCACTTAACGGGCTCTTCCACTGGCAGATGGAGGATTATGAAATGTTTCAGAGCTACAGGCTCGAAGTAGAGGAACCAGAGCAAGTAACAGAGGAGGTGTACCTGCCAGAATACAACGAATATTGGAAGGGAGACGCCCCAAACCCTGGCGACGTAGATAATCCGAAGAGTGTTGGCAACGATTGGAACCCTGTGTGGAAGACCGCAGTCTTCAAAATCTTTATTATTCTTCTTCTTCTTATGTACGGGAAGGAGACCATGGTCCCTATAGAATTTGTGCTTCCAGGTCTTCGAATGGACATTGAAAATAGACTGGCCACCAATGGGTACAAATTGAAACCCTACCACGCAAAGCGCGCAGGGGACCCGAGAGGCCGGACGGACACCCGAGAGCCTGAAGGGGACCTGAGAGGATGGAAGGGGACCTGAGAAGCCGGGCAGGCGACTCGAGAGGCACGAGACAAAAGCAGGAGACTTTTGGGCGAGGAAAATCGAGAAGGATGAATGGCGATCCCAGAGATAGGGGACCCGAGCCAAAGACTCTCTAGACAACTTTAAAAAAAAAAAAAACCGTACAGTTGTACGAGACAGTTAACTGTATGGCAGGAAAAAAATTGTGAAAAAAAAACACCACCGTACGAGGCTGTACGACAAATGACCGTACAGATGAAAGAAAAAAAGTCGTACCGTCGTACGAGAAAGTTAATTGTACGGCGGGAAAAAAATTGTGAAAAAAACACCATCGTACGGGGCCGTACGACATATGACTGTACGGCTGAAAAAAAGAAAAAAAAAAGAAAGAAAGACGTGAGGCCACCAGCTCCACCAAAGGTGGAACCACCGACGGTGGGACCACCGAAGGTGGGACCACTGTGCGGTGGAACCACCGAAGGTGGTCACACCGGCGGTGGGACCACAGATGGTGGATGCTACCAAAGGTGGATGCCATCGTGCGGTGGTCAACCGCACACCCAGCATAAACCCCCACACAACCGCACACACAGCCGCACAACCGCTCCGTCGTCATGGTCCGCCGTACGGTGGAGGGGTGTAGGCCGCACGGGAAGGTGGCCGCACGATCGGAGGTGCCAATGCTGTTGTTGCCCATACAGGGAGGTTGTATGGCCGGGGTGCCATCGGGGACATCACAGTGCCAAAAAAAAAAAAAAACGACGACGACCAAATTTAAAATAATTCGCTGGAGTTTGAAGCCAGGACACTGGAAATTCAGAGTGGAAAAGAAGGGTTTTTGGCATCTTAAAAATATCACAAAAATGTTGTGCGCCATGGACTTTCGTATGGTTCTGAGGGTTGTAAATTGGTGTTGGCGGCGGGGGCACTACCCCTCGACCCCGCCCTGTACTGCGAGGAGCGCACCTGGGGCAGCGCACCAAGACCTCGCGAGGGGCGCTGCCCCACACCCCGCGAGGGGCGCTGCCCCTCGACCCCGCTGGGGGCGTTGCCCCTAGACCCCCAATTTATTTTTGAGCTACAAAATACCACGAGAAGTGTTGTGGTTGTCCGTACTGTGAGAAAGAAGCCTGCAGCTAAGCATTGGCGGGGAAGCCATAAGCCGTAGAGGGAGACGGATTTGGAGGTTGGGAACAAACAGAGTTTGAGGGAAGGCATTGTAGGTCCGCACAGTTGTATGACACCAGGGAGTTATTCAGTTCAGTTTTTAGCCTTTGGGGAGTGTGATGGAGGATTTGAGGTGTCTCCTAGCATTTGTGCCAGCGGATTGTGGCCACCTCCAAGCATGACTGGTACGCTTTGAGGAACTCGGAGTATGTCTCGGCTGGACGTGAGGTTGCCTTGGTGGATGCACAAGAGGGCTCGGGAGGAGCTGACCACCATGTTGGAGGCAATAGTCGCGTGAGACTTAGTTCAGCGTACCCAGGAGTTGGATGTCGGGAGAGTAGCACGGGTGGCTATCGAGGACAAATTGGCTAGGGAGACAGTATCATTTGAGTAGCAGTTGGTGGAAGCTGAGACTGAAAAACGTGTTTTGCAGACAAGTTTGGGTTAGGCACAGGAGGACTGTGATGGCAAAGGAAGCAATATTGGTGAAATCCGCACTTGAGCATCGAATGGTAGCAAAAAAGGGTTTTCGGGCAAGGACACAGCAAGTGTATAAGATCCAAGCCTGACTGGCGTCAGTAGTTCCTGCCGTTCATCTCTATTTTGTATTAAGTCGTCGGAGTCGACTTCTTGATGTTGTCGGGAATAATCATTATGTTATGTTGTTATATTATGTTTATGTTGTCGTCGGTAATAATGAGTTACGGCGGTCAGTTAGTTAGCCGACGGGTAGGTAGTTGGAGTCGCGACGGTTGTGTCGCACCCCTTCGGGTATTATATATTGTGTACCTTTTCTTCGAAGTATGATCATGATAGTCGTGTCAAATGTAATGGTATAAGCACGTGATGTACGTGGGCTGTTGAATTAATACAGAGACTGGTTATTTAATGTATTTCCATTATGTTCTATGCATTTACTTTCTGCATTTAACCGTTTACCCAAGAGGGCAAACAAGCCAGCTGTTGGAATCGTCAAGTTGCAAGCACACACAAGGAGAAGTAGGATCAATGCATTCCAAGGCACGATGAGGATCAAGCATAGGTAAGACAAGGTCTACATTGAATACAAAGCAGCTGATAGCAATCGACATCAAGCACTCAAGCATGAAATTTTTTCACAATCTTGAATTTCCTTCGGAACCTAAGAATCATTGCCAATATAGCCGGAGAGGTAGAAGAATGCAAGTGATGAAGACAAGAGATAGTTTCAGAAGAGTTAATCAAAGTTACAAGATCAAATTGAGCAAAGTCATCAACACATCAGGAGCTTTGAAATGTTGAGTATCAAGAGATATGCCTTATTCAATTATGACTTGTGATGGGTTACAAGGAACAAGCTGAGATGGCGCCTAGTCATCATTCATCCAATCACATTATTTCATGAGAAGGCATCCAAATTCAATGAACTTGACTCATCCATCGAAGGAGATAACTACCACATGGGCACAAAGTTTGATGTACCTACCCTCGTCATCTATTGGTTGAATTTTCAAAGGACATGTGTCCCGTCAAATGTAATTGTATCATTGGTAAAGCATTACATGCTTCGCAATGATTTTCTCTCTTTCGATCTTGGCCCTTGATTATGAATCAATCTGAGCCACTGAATTGTAAATGAGAGCACTATAAAAGGCCTCACTTCTTCATTTGTAAAATTAATAGACATTAGAGTAGAAAATAATTAGAGTAGAGTAGGAAGAGAAGGCAAAGATTGTTGCCAAGACATTGTTGCAAGAAGCATGTAAACTTCATTGAAGATATGGTGAAATTGATATGTTGATTCAACAATTTGCATAATCTCTACTTCCCATTTAATTTTCATGTTGTTTAGATGAATGGAAGGTTTTGTGTATGATCCATGGTGAAATTAATATATCCATACTACTAACACTTTGCCAATGGTAAAGCACCTTGCATAGTCAATTGGAATCATTCAACTAAAGCTTAACTTCAATTATTGCTTCTTCATTGATATGCATCAACTAGATGGTGTCTATACTTGTGGTGATGATTTGAACATCATAAAGCTATCCTTACAAGATCGCACTAGCTTTGTGGAGATGTTCATAGCATGTTAAAACAAGACTTAGTTGAGTTTCATCAAAGGTTGTCCATTGCTCTTACATTCCTAGGAGTAGATTAGCTTCTTAAACCCTATCCTTTTTCCCTTTTTTAATCAAGTTAATCTCACATTCCAGCATCATTCAAGCATTAAGTATTCAATGTAAGACCACCTTGCGATACCAGCAAAATCACATCATACACCATTGAAGCTATCCAACAAGTCAAGACCTGACATAAAAGAACCTTGAAGTCATCTCAGGTGATCCTTATGTGAATCTTCGGCATTTGAGACTCTTTGCTCAAGAGAGGATAGAGTATTCAATAATTTATATAGTGTTTGATAGTGCATCAAAACACCATCAACAGTCATTAACCTCAAAAGGCCTGACAATGCACTCATTACTCTGGTATATCTCTTTCATAGATTGTGCTATGTCCATACTTTCCTGCACTCTCACATCTCCTTTCGCTCTTTCTTCAACATTTTCACAGATTCTTGTTCTTTCCTTATAATACCCCTCTTACTAATATTCATGTAAACCAAACTATTATATGTTAAGTGAAGTTGTTGGCTAGATGTCTCCTATTATTGTATTTTCATGAAACAAATAGAAGCTTTTCTTCTACAATATCTCTTTGCTCATCCCCAGAAAAGTGTGAATGAAACGGGACAAAGTGAATTATAATGGGCCTTAAAATGCTTAAGGTTGTAACTCCTAAAATATTCCTCTACTGTACTGATAACACAAAAAGACTACTAAAGCAAAAATGAAGATACTGACCAAGATAGATTTGTATTTACCTGACTGACTACAAAGTCCACAGAATCTGCAATAAATGGTTCATAAGGTCCAGCCTGAATTCCTATCAGAATGTATCGCTTCAGCATAAAGCATGGAGTCCAATTGACCCTGTCATAAGGGGGAAAAAGCAACTTAATGTGAAGTTGCATCAAGTCCTTCGACAAATTCTTAATTTCAATAATTTGCACGAGTATGATAGCAGCTATAGAATTTTCAACAATTTTTTTTGATGTAATTGGCTTCTTGAACTTGTTGAATGTTTGAGAACTAAAAATAAGTTATGCAATACAAAGAATATTCTAGTGAGAACTAGAAATGTCATTAGATAAATATTAGTGAAGTTAATTGGCTAAAAGAATGTTGTACAAATATTTTGTTAAGCATTCTGAAGGGTGAAAGGACTGAGATAAGCATAAAAAAAGATTGTTTTAAAAATCACAGCTTATTTCAAAAGCTTCATTAAGTAAATGATATGCATCCATACTATTATGCACTGCTGTACAAAGGCATTTTAAACGGCAAAGATCAACAATCAGAACAAAAATCCTGAGCATGCCTGCTAAACCACATATTCTTGATATTTGAATTAAAAACAAAGAATCTGTAATCTCATTTAAAAATAAATAATTTGCACTTTTTCCTAAATAATATAGAGCTTATTCTAACTTCTAACACCAAGAAACTGAGAGATACTTAGTTTGTATGCACATCCGTAGGAGGTTTAGATACCAGGAAGTTGGAGCTCAAGACTCATGACCCTTCCATTTGTAAAGACAGTGCATGCATTATTGATCACTTTCTATGGTTTCTCGAGCATGTGTAGCATCCTCCAAAGAGCTGTACCTCCCAAAAACCTTTCAACAATTACACATCTTACAAGGTACAAGACTATCTAGACTATCATTGATCACAAGACAATCTAGACACCCCACTTTTTGTAGGCAATATAGATGTCAATGCTCTAGATAGCTGGTCTAATATATTCATACTTCACAATAAATCACTTCTCCAAAAGATTTTTGAGTACTTTCACCCTTTTCAAAGTTTCCCTGCTTGTTAAGGAATGGGAGCAAGACTACTACACATCCCATGACAAGGACCTTGCATCTGAATCTCTAGACCTTTAGAGTAGTTTCTAGAAGCCCTAAACGAGACTTGCTACCAAGTTGGGAATTATAAGGATCAATCCATCAAGTTTGCACAACTACGCCAACCAAGGAATTGATCGATGTAAGAATACACTAGTATCTCCTATGCCCTAATTTCCAGATTGCACATTCAAGAGACTGAAGAGTGTCTCATTCAAAAGTATAGGTTAGTCTTAAGACCATACATCCAACTAGAGATGTAATTCCTCCAAATTTCCACCCTTAGACAAGCCCATGGATATACTTGCAAATTTGAGCCCAAAGCTGAATACAAGACCAAGAAGTGTCCAAGTCTCAGTATAAAACATTCAGCAAGCACAACAAGGTTAGAGCTCAACAAAGTACTAAATAAGGAACAAGAGCTTCAGAAAAATCTTATAAGGATATACCATTGATGAGCACAAAAAATAATCCAAGATTGGCAAGTGATGCTTAGTTCACAACACTAGCAATCACTCAACTAAAGAATTTTTTTGCATTCGAGTAGCCTTGCCTAAACAACTAGATTCTACCAATACTACAACTATGACACTTGAGAAAGGAATGCAAATCATGGATATGGATCCTACTAGCATGTTTGATATCACCAACATTGCTTCTTCCACAAACATTAACTAAAAGGAATCAGAAGGGTTGTTCCACTCTCAAATGTGACTCAATGGATAGCCAATGCACTTCATCATTGACAAAGGACGTCGAATCAACTTGATTTCTCCTAAAAGCAAGGAATAAATTGAACTTGCCATTGATGAATTCCTCATCCCTAGCCATACAACATTGGATGGATCGCAAAAATTATATAGATATATATATATATATATGTATTCATGTGAACATTAAGATGAATTCCTCAAGAAGACAAACATTAGAAAAGTTTGTTCATGAACCAAGTAAGAAAAAAACCATATATGCAAAACGTACAGAGTACTTGCAAAACTCATGAGTACTCACATGTCAAAAACAGCAGCAAGTTACCTCCCGACAATTTTTTTGAAAAATCAAGGCAATTTTTTGCTAGAAAATCATCAATAAATCACTGAAACTCAATTTTTGGAAAGAAGCTCACCCGAATGAGTATAATTAATTTTTTCATGTTATGAAATTTGCATTTCACATGCAATTGGAAATGACTAGAAGCGATTTAAGGCACATGATTGGTGACGCAAATACAAAATTTCCTTTCTTTGCAAATTAATTGAATTAAGAGAGAGTCCATGTAAGCTTATATGCTTGAGATCCAATTCCTTCAGTTTGATCTACTGGCATCTATGTGGAAAATTGCCTAATTTAAAGTTGAACTTTAAAACTTTGATGATATTTAAAGTTAATCAGCCAACATAGTCACAGACCATAATGGATAAACGATCAAACAATTTTAAGAATTTTTTGTAGCATCCATTGGATTCTTTCTACTCACACTAAAATTTTCGCAATTTAATATCCTTTCATTCCTTTTTATGTTGAATGTAATGTCTCTTATTGGGATATTCTTGAATTTTGCCATAAAACAACAATTCCAACTTAAGTTGAGGAATGCAATACAATTACAAATATAAGTTTATAATAAAATTGCCAATTGTAATGCCCTTAAAAGATAGTTTTGGTTGTTAATTTTAGGATCAGACTCTAGTAATTTAGATAGCAATAACAGAAAACAAATCAATGTGCACAAAGAACGCCAAAAATACCCTAGGAAAGCCTCCCTCTTGGAGGTGAAAAACCCAGCTATAGATCTCAGATCTTATTATTCAATAATTAGTAGGTATCTTTATAATTTAGCTTCAGAACATGAAGCATTTAACATCAGCACAATAGAATTAGGTCTGCAAATTAGGGCAAACATAGAACTTATCTGCAATGCACAATGTGATTGCTACTGCAAGGGAGAATGGTGTTCACTGTCCACTGTCACTGCTAAGTGAATTGCAAACCAGATAATGTGTTCGCTGACCCTACAATAAGGTTCGCTGCCCCTGGAAACCAATTCGCTGTCCTAGGGATATGATTTGTTGTCTCTGCTACAATTTGCTGACCTTGGGATATGGTTCACTCACCTTGAAGGGTGATTCGTTGTTACTAAGGAGTGATTCGCTGATGCTAAGGAGTGATTCACTGACACTAGTAGTTCGCTGAATTTGCTGAGTGGATGATTGATCTTGCCAACACCAAATTACAACCTTCAAACCCACACGGAACTGGATGATTGATCTTGCCAACACCAAATTACAACCTTCAAACCCACAAGGAACTCCATGGCGTGCATCAATTTTCTGCTTTTTTAAGACGTCGGGAACAAGGCCAATGAAATCAAAATTCTGATCAAAGTACATTCTCCCGTACGAGTATTGTGTTTTTTGACTTGTTCTCCTTCCATATGGGCTTATCCTCCTTGCGTATAGACTTGTTCTTTCATACAGGCTTGTGCTTCTCTCTTGGTTGTACGATGCATAGGCGTGTGGCTTGAGATTCCCTTCATCCAACTCAAAGCTAATGCCTTCGAGTTTTTTATATACTGCTTCCTTGACCGTACGGTGTTCTACCTGTGGTCCGCACGGATTTCTCTTGGTTGTCGTACGTCCTCCGCCTTTGGTTGTCGTACCTGTAGCGTGGTCGAACGACCTCTCCCTAATTGCTTCCCTATATATTGTACGATGTCCATACGGCTTCCTTGTATGTCGTACGATGCCTCCGGTGCGATATCTGTCATACGGTTTCACCGTACACCGTACCCTGTTCTCTATGCAGTTTATGTCGTACATCGTACGGGTCGAATTGATGGACTACGCTGTATGGAATGGGTGGATGAGCTGCGCCATATGGAATGGTGCTCTGTCATACGTCGTACAAACTCCTCGCCATGCTCTGCGCCTGTGTGCCAACCGTACATGTTGACCGTACACTGTACGATGTTTTTGCTTCTTCACCTACACCGTACGGATTCGACTTCTCCTATGGCTGGATGGGAATGTTCCTTCCCTCTCTCGATTTTGTCCTGCTGTCAAGTCTATTTTCCCGGCTCTCCCATGACCGTACAGATCTCCAGCACTCGACTTCTCTAGTTTGTACGGTAAAGATGGGGCTCTTAGCTTCGTGTGGTAACCTCACCACGTCAACGCAACCTGGACTCTCAGAAGCCAACTTGTTCTTGTCTTCTCTGAACCGTACGGCGTACGGTATGGACTTAGTCAATCGTTCGCCAACTTTACTCTCTACGTATGACGACAATTCTTCAAAAACATTAATCTTGGCGTACAATGACAATCCTTCGGCAACTTCACTCTTGGTTCCTGTGGACCGTACGCTCCATGTACTCTCAGCTCTTATGGGTTGTATGGTCAACTTGCTCTCGGCTGATTTGAACCATACGACTGAATTACTTTCCGCTAATGTGAACCGTTTAGGGTATGGTATTAACTTCTTTTGGGCATCTCCACCAAGCTCTACAACATCCAATTTCAAATCCTCGCCCTATGAATCTTCTTCATACACCTTCGATACTTCCCCATTCCCACTCGGTGGCCTCTGTTCATACGGTACAAGCTCACTTGGCAATTGTTCGTACAGCCCAGACACACCAACGCCGGATGTGCACAGAGCCGGATGTGCACAGATGAATATCATACGACGGACTTTGTACTTCCTCAATTTGGCCAATTTGTAGCATGTTACAGTCGGGGTGAAAGACTTCATAATCCTCCATCTGCGAGTGAAATAATCCATTAAGAGAACTCGTCTCATCCTCAAAGCAATCTTCTAGTTCGAGCACCCCTTCATCATTGGGTTTCATGCCTTTCCTTCCTCCGTCCATACCTAACTCTCCACCTCAAACTCAGAGTCCGACGGTGCCAGTTCTTCACTCACCCCCTGGTTCCTCAAGTCAATGACATGCTTCCTCCCATCACTCTCAATCAAGAGTATGTTCCGCTTCCGATTATGATTCGCCATGGCAGTAACCAACCATCCCCTCCCGACGAGCACATCGTACACCTTCTTCTGTAACCCGATGACTACAAAGTCCAAGAAAAAATTGTGTCCCAATCATTACTTTTTGTGCCATCAATGTTCCCAACAGTTGAATGTCGTGCTAGTCGGCACCTACCAAGTGGAAGCTTGGCAGCCAAAGATTCGGCTTCCCCAGATATTTCCACGTGTCTTATGGTAGTACGTTTACTCTCGCGCCTCCATCGACAATGGTGTTTGTCAACTTCCTCCCCATTATTTCCATCTCGATGACCGTTGGCTTCCTCCTGATGCTCACCGTCAGCAACATTGGATCACTAAACTCATTCCCTTCGGGTGATGGTTTTCTCGTCAGTTCCTCCTCGTGTGGCTTACATTGTTTCTGGGTAACTATGTCGTCACTGACTATATTGGCAATTGCCATTCTCAATTGCGGCATAGTTTGAAGAAGGTCTACCACCTTGATGGGTACGATTGTTTGTAGCACTTGTCGAACTATGTTCTTCTCTGACTCCCGCAATGACATACTTGCAGTTCCATTGGAAGTTACTCGTTCCTTCGCCAACACTTGTTCTACTTCGTCTTGTTCCTTTTCCATACCAGAGTTTGAATACATCGCCTTCTTTGTTTGTGCTCTTGTGATTGCTAAAATTGCGGCCTCTTGTTCCTCCACGTCCAGCATATTAATACCCTTCTGATTCGGACAGTTGGTGTCTTCATGGTCACCTGGTCCACACCATTTGCACAATAATTGTATGTTGTCTTTCTTGTTATGGCAGTCTCTCGCAAAGTGTCCCCATTCACTACATTGTCGGCATTGTATGATACGACATCCTCTGAAGTCGTGTTGTATTTGGTTTCGCCCTTGTTGATTTCCATAACCACTTGGCGATACATTATGTGATTTTGATGGGCTGGACTCTCCCTGTGTGAAGAGTACTTGTGTACTTCTCATCTTCAAATTGTACGGGCACTCCTTGATTGAATGCCCCAGCACTTGGCAAATTTCACAAAACATATTTTTAGGACAATTACCTTTCGTGTGCTCCTCCCTTTTGCACTCAATACACCATAGTTCATTACCTTCTTTGTCGATTCCTTTCTCAACTTTCAATTCTTTCATCATTCTCAACATATCCCGTCGAAGGGCTCGTACGGTTTTGGATTCTTCGTCACTGCTACCTTCGGTGCTCTCATCATCATCGGTCTTCCTCTTCTCTTAGGAGGAGGTTTTATTTTCACTCTCGATGTCCATCACTCGATTGTACGCATCAACGTATGAGGACGGAGGCACTACTTTCATCTTCTTGCGTAGTGAGGGTATCAATCCCTCCGTAAACCACCTCTCCTTCAATCCGTCGGCTAGCTAGTTCTCCATCTTGTTCAACAATTCTTTGAGCCTACGGTTGTAAGCGCATAAATTCTCATTTTTCCCTTGCTTACTATTATAGATTTTGGCCACAATCTCATTATCATCCCTCAAGAGTTTGAATTCCTCCGGGAATGCCCTCTTCAGATCGCTCCATCTCGTCTTGTGTTGGGCGTCGAGGTCTGTGTACCAGTCAATGGCGATCCCCCGAAGGGAGGCAAGAAATGCCTTCAACCAGTAGTCCCTGTCATCCTGGCCATTTGCCTCCCAAATGGTCATGCATGTTTTGCAATGTCGTACCGGATCCTCCGACCCATCTCCTCTGAACTTCGGCAGTTTCTGCTTCTCTTGGGTGTTCAACATTGTTTTCACTCGGAAGGTACGTGTGTATTCGCCTTGTGTGTCGGACCTGGGTGAACTATTTCGACCGCTACGTTACGGTGCTTTCCCTGCACTCTCGGCCACGTAGGCGTCCTGTACACGTCCACCTCAGTGATAACTTTAAGAAACCCCCCCTCAAAAAAAGATATAAAATCTTGGCGAATTTTTATTTCTTTTAGATAAAAATTATAATTTTTATTGGCGAATCTTTCATTTTTTAAAAGAAAAGTATTATTTTTATTAGCGATTTTTTTACATCAAAATTATTTGGTAGAAAATCTTGGCGAATCTTAGAAAATAATATTAGTATGCAGTAATTACTATTATAAATAATTTCCTTAAAAAAAATCTTATAGAAAAGTAGAGGCGTAAGGTGGAAATCATTAATGAGTTTAAAGGGTAGACACTACTTTATTTAGTTACTTCCATAAATTTTAATTAATCTAATAGCCCTCTTTGTATTATGTCATATAAAATGTACTTAAAATGTGTAATACTCATGGGGCCCAAAAATTATTTTTACACCATTGATTTCCATTGAGGTCAACAATTGAAAAGCAACTCAACCCCATGAGCATTACAACTTGTAAGTACAATTTACCTCATGGAATGCAATGACGGTCATTAGATTATATTTTGAATCATTGGTGGCAACTAAAGATTGCTGATAAAATCGTAAAGTAACTAATAATTATGATGTATTATTGGTGAATTAATTTATTTTTTTACAATAAATTATAAAAAATTTGCGAATCTGATCCAATCATGTATTAAATATTTAATAAAAGAAACTCTTTGGCGATTTAAATAGAACTAAAATAAAATTTTGTAAAAATGTGGCAATTTAGGTCACCTAAAAACTTGAACTATTAGCCAAATTTTGATTTTCAAATTTTAAAAAATAGCCAATTGGCGAATATTAGCCACTAAAAAAATCCCCAACACTCCGAGTACTTCCAGATGTGTCGGAACAGTGTCTAAACTAACAACACATTGCATAATGAACTCAATCCAACTCCACTAATACATTTTCATAACTCTCAAGGGTGAAATGCACATCTACAGCAATAGACATTTAATAAAACAGTTGGCATACCATTATATGATTAAGCGACACATAAGATCTGAATGCAACGTTATTACTCCTTGATTTTAGAAACAATGGTCTCCTTACAATGACTCAATATACATTTAAGTGATGATGTTCCGAATTTCTAGAAGGCATCAAAAGAACGCTCAAAATGCTACAAGCATGCAGATTCAGAAATGCACAGCTGAGGATTCTAGAAAGTCAATTTGATTGTAAAAAAACTGAAATGCCTTATTGTAACATAACTACCTATGGGTCCCCATTAATGTAATTCAAAAGGGGGACACTAGTCAATTATTTTTCAGCTACTCGATCTACAAAATTTATGTTTAGCTAGTGATGAGTGGGCGTGCCTACCAGCACATGTTAGAGATTTCTTTCCGTTGCACCAGTATTGTATGGAGCGTAGAGATACCATGATAAATCGCAATGATACATGGCCCAAACAGCAACCGAACGGTGAGTCAAATCGAGCTACTAGTAAGATCACCATGTCTCCATTTGATGGCAATGATTTGATGAGTGCACGTGCTTGGGTGCATAAGTTGGATATCTACTTATCACTCAAGCCTATGCTTGAGGAGGAAGCCATCCAGTTTGTTGTCCTGCATCTAGAGGGTGTTGCTTACAACTAGTGGCATCACGGCCTTGTACCCTAGGACCATGAACTTATACATTCATATACAGAATTTACAGAGCGGTTGATAGGCAAGTTTGACCGCAAGGATGTGGAACTCTATTACAAGGACTTGGCACTTTTGAGGCAGACCGGACATATAGAGGCATACATAAATGATTTCCAACACATAGCAGTCATGGTTCCAGAGATTCCTGATAGACGGGTAATGATGCTCTTCATTGAGGGTTTACACGAGAGACTTCAAGGTTTGGTTAAGGCTTTAAAGCCTAAGACTCTGCAGGAGGCCATACAGATTACATTGGACCTTGATACCTCTCCTCCACCTTATTCATTTCGACAGAACAAGAAATCTTCCGAAGGTTCCAAACCTCTTCAAAGTTCTATGCAACTACCAAGTGCACAAACCCCTTGGATGGATCAAGAATCACGGAATGGATTAAGGAGGAAAAAATTATGTTTCTCATGCAAGGAGCCATGGGAATTGGGTCATAGATGCCTTGGGAAAGGCAAGGCACACCCCATTGAGGTTTTCTCTGATGGTGAGGATGAGCACATACAGGTTACAGGTTCTGAGGGTGGCGGTGATGAAGATGCATTGGTCACTGCCAACGTTACGATTGCTTCATTGTCACAAGTACCCTGGTACTATCCCTTTCGGTTAAAGGGAACTCTTAAGGGGTAACCCATGGAGTGTTTGGTAGATACTAGAGCTATTGGCAGGTACACATTTGACTATCACAAGATGCAGTTGGAATTCTTAGTGGATGGAAAGGAAGTGGTGTTGAGAGCTTCATTGGATGGCAAGCCTAAGGGAATGATTGCATACTAGTTGGAGGCTAGTGATAATGCATCTTGTAGTAAGTCTGATTTTTTGTATTTTGGGACAGCTGATATAGAACAGTCCCAAAGGTTGAATGAAGGATGGTTGGCAAGAGCATGGCTGGCCAAATTAATAGCTCATCAAGACAAGCTACGGATCCAATATATTCATGATATTCACCACAAGGGTGATAGGGAGAAACTGGGGTTATCTAGTTCTGATTTGTCAATTGGTGTTGGTCAATTTCTATATAGTGTTGATGAAATTGAACATGAGACTAAAGAATGGGCAGTAAAGAGCATGTTTGTTTACACCAACTTTGATGACTCCAAAGGTAGAGACACAAGGGAGCTATTCAGTCCTAATTTTCAGATTTATAACAGCACTGATTCATTTTTCCTTTGTCATGGCATTGATGCATATAATCATGGGGCAATGAGTCATAGTAATTCTGCAGTGTTAGATACACATGACACATGCTTTGACTCTTCTTATGATGGTATATATACTTCACCTTTGAGGTTGCCACCGGTTACTCATGATGTGGCAGCACTATCCTTGTTGTGTGATGGTTTGTTTGACATCGTACTCTCCTACTTCAGCTCCTATAGCAGATTTTTCATCTTATTATGGGATCCAGGTATTGATTTGCTTGGTACGTCATTTCGCAAGAATTTCAGGGTGTTGCTTCATGGTTTGTGAAGTTTGAATATCTTAATCAATGTGGAGCAGTGGATTGCTTATGTTTGCTTGAGGGCAAGCAATCCTGAGTAGGGAGGACTGTAATGTCCCCACTTTCTAGGTCATCATCTAGATGCACAGATTCGCCTGTTAGCCATCTCCGCAGGTGAAGTTTGAAGGTTAGGAGATGCTGGAGGCCCAAAGTTAATCAATTTTGCCATTAGTTGAAGAAAAATCATAGAAAGTTTATTATAAGACTTTATAAGTTACTTTTTGCTATATTTAGTAACTTTTTATAAAAGTAACTTTACAAGTTAAAATTATAAAATATGACCATGGTACTTTTTCCTAGGCTAAAGTGTTTTTTTTTTTCAGTGTTCCACGGGGATGCATCCCCCCCCTTTTTGGGCACGTCCCCCCGTTAGAAATGTCTCGGGGACAGGGGACGAGAACGCGACGTCCCCGGCCGTCCCGCCACCACCACCCAAGCGCCGCTAGGACGCGGAGATGTCTCCGCGTCTCCCAGGGAGACGTGGAGACATGAAGACGTCTCCTAGCAGACGTCTGGGCGTCTCCCCATCTCTCGAGAGACGCCCAGACGTCTCTCAAGGGACAGGGAGACGCCCACGCGTCTCCCGCGTTCTCACGTCAAATCTAACCAAAAAAAGCAGTTTTTAAAAAACATGTAACTTTTGGGGGGGTTAAGGAGTAACCCTAATTGGACATGGGCCAATAGAAAAATAACACCTGACGCCTTTAGAAAGTAATAAAAGTATTTTGGCCTCGCAGGGCGCTGCCCCTCGACCCTGCCCTATATCGTGACAGGGAATGCTCAAGGGGCGCTACCCCCAAACCTCCGTTGAAAAATATAGGGGGAAACCGCACCGATAGAAATAGGGAAAATTTAACCTCCGAGTCTGATTAGGCTCCATATAACAACACAATTAGCATTGAAGAAATCTTGGTATTTAGATTTAGTATTTCAAATTTCCTATAGTCTCATTTGAAATGTAATTCTTATACTGTAATATTGTCATACATCTTTTCAAAACTAGTTTTTTAAGTACTATATGTATATGTATAACTATATCAGCACCACCACCCCGCCGCCATCCCCCCGCCGTCCCCAAACTTAGGTCCTTGGTCCCCCCGTCCCGGAAACGCGTCCCCCCGTCCCCAACGCCCGTGGAACACTGTTTTTTTTGAAGTGGTGAAATGTAGCATGACGAGGCCACCCTTGGGACTGTACGCACATCATGAAAGGAAAGGAAGATTCTTTTGGAATCTTTGGATTATGCTTTCTAGTGCTGCATTGGGGTTTTGGAGGCATAAAGCAATGTTAGGCTTTGTAATTTGGCATTCATTGATTCACAAAATTCATTGATTTCTCTCTGCAGCAGTTTGTTAGCAGCAAAAGGGAATGGAAACTCCCAAATTCACTGAGATTGGACACGAACTCAACCTCCTGCAGCCACATAGTAGCTATAAGGAAGCTCCTATCAAAGTATTTGGAGTCAAAATGAGGAGTTATTGAGCATTAACATAAAATCAGGTTGTGAAACTCTGATCTGAGCAATTACAACCTTCTTTTCAGCAATTTCTTCAATTATTTTGGCACGTCGTATCATTTCTAGCAGGGTAGTACCTTCAAATTTGCCTGGGGTTCATAAATAAATTCAAAGGGTTTTAACTGAGTAAAACCATTCAAAATTCTTTGTTGGCATTTAGAAACAGTAAATCAGAAGTTTACAGGGAAGAATCAGATTATATATGATCAGCACCAGTATTAATTAAAGGGAAATCATCACTTCTAGAGGGTCACGCTTGGCAAGAAATGGGAAATTAGCTTGGATCTGCTAAATTCTTCATTATATTATTTTAGTAATTCATTTTAGGACTCATTGGTGTTGGTGATCCACATTGGAAGCACCTAATTCAATAATTTCTTCAACTCAAGCAAATAAGGAAGCTCATCCAGGCAAGCTCAGGACACGTGGTGGGCCAATTTTGGCTTTGGATGTTATAATTAGTGATTTCATTTGATTTGATAATTGTTGGTAATAAAATCAGAGTTCTGAAGATTTCATTTCAGTCAATTGTTCTTTATGCATTGCATTTGTCATTCATTCATCATTGCCAAAATCTCAAGCAAAACCTTCTAAAAAACCTTAAAAACTACAAAACCTCAAAAATTCACCAAAAAACTTTAAACACGCTCTCACTGGTCAAAGAATTTCAGTTGAACAAAACCTACCAGATTAGGCCAATATTCAGTTGGCATCTTTCATAGGTCTCCTAAAACCTTCTCTTTTGCTTTTATTTCCTAGTCTGAGAATCAAAGCATCGTCAGATGCAGGCCAGCTTGTTGTAAACGTAAGCCCCTTGTGTTACTAGCAAAACACATCAATCATTGAGTTATCCAACTGTCACGACCTGACATTTGAAACCTTGAGGTTGTCCCCTTCGATCATTCATAACAGCATTAGGGATTTCATTAAACAAGAGAGGATAGAATACTTGGCATTCTATTTTGAGTTGACCGGAAAGAGTAGAAGTACGATTTTCGCCATCAACATGTGGCGCCCTGGTCCCAGTGAGGGCCAAAGTGCCATGCCCTCGCCATGGTCCCAGTGAGGACCAAAGCGCCACGCCCTGGTCCTACCCTATTTTGGGGCTAGACCAAGGGGTCATGCGGTGCATGAAATGAAAACAAGGCCAAATTTGCATGGTATAAGCATAATCAGGCCTTAATTAAGCACTAGGGAACAAACACTAAGGTGAGGGCCTAAAATGTGGATTAAATTGTAAGGGGGTACAATTTAGGATGCTACACAAACAATAAAGAGGATATTCAAATATTTAAAAGGGACTCCGAACTATGGATTATGATACAAGAAGGATGATGATTTCAAACTGAAAGCATATACAGATGTTGATTAGGCTGGATGTGCAGATGACAAAAGAAGTACAAGTGGTGGTGCATTTTTCTTGGGAGATAGATTAATCTCTTAGTTGAGTAAGAAACAAAATACAGTGTCATTATCTATTGTAGCAGAATACATTGCAGCAACATCTTGTTGTACTCAAGTTATGTGGATGAAGAAAACTCTTAGTGATATTAAGGTGAAATATGATGAAGCAATTCCTATTATGTGTGATAATACAAGTGCTATTAACATTTCAAAAAATCTAGTAATGCAATCAAGGACTAAAGGCATTGCAATCTAGTATCATTTCTTAAGGAAGTAGGTTGTGGAGAAGGAAGTAAGATTGGAGTATGTTCCTACAAAAGAACAAATTGCAAATATATTTACTAAGGCTTTTGAGAAGGATATTGTTGATGTGTTTTTTATGCACATGCGAATACAAAATAAAATACCTAGAGTATCTTATCCTCTCTTGAACAAAATCTCTCAAATGTTGAAGATTGGCTTAAGGATCACTTGAGAAGACTCCAAGGTTCATGAATGTAGGGTCACTACACATGGATAAGCTCCGTTGGTTGATGTGATTATGCTGGAATCACAAGGGAGCTTACATTTGAATCCCTAAATGCTTGATTTGCTGGAACTCGATCATCTGATGTTGCTATATGGTGATGCTTTTGATCCTAAACTAGCTTGAATTGAAAAAAAGGCAAAAGATGAGGGGTTTAAGAGAGTCTATTCTAAAGCCTAGAATGGAAGAAGATAGTTGAATGATTAGCTGGAACCCTACTGGGCCAAGTCTCACCATCAAACTGAACAATTTGACACAAGCTCAGTGCAATCTTCTAAGGACGTTTCAAAGATATTCAAATCATTACCATCGAACATTGATCACCATCCAAGTTAATGCATAAGCAATGGACGTATAATGATTCAAAGTTAGGCTCATATCACTCCAGTTGACCATGCAAGGCACACTTACAATCAGCAAGAGGCTAGTGATCTGGACTAAATGGATTCCACATGAGTGCATTCAACAAATACCTCCATTCAATCTAATTAATTTATTATCTAACATGAAGATCCAACAAGAAACCATGCACACTGTAAAGAAACAACACACTTCACCATAACTTCAATGAAAATAGAGTTCATTTACAACTTAGGCAACAATTTCTGCCTCCTAATCTAAATTCTATTCTAATTGCTATTCTATTCTCCCCTATTCTATTCTCCTCTTGTTACTAACTATTCGCTATTCTACTCGCTATTAACCTTTACAAATGAAGAGCTTGAGCCTTATATAGAGAGCTCATTTACAATGAATAGCCCGGATCGAATCTTCAACAATGGCCAAGATTTTACAATGAAACCCTAATTAGGGTTTGTTACAACAAACTCTCCTTAGCCAATGAGAATATTACATCCAAGGAGTGTGGACCAATAGATATCAAAGGTAGGTGTAATATTCCCACTAATTTTTTTTGTTTTTTCAAAGCAATATCACAATTACACCAACCACCCGTTAGGGTTAGAATAAAGAAATCCAAACAACTGGGAAGAACCCTACACTTTCTGATCACTGAGAGCCCAGACTGGGAGGGTGAGAGCATGCGGTGGTAGGGGATCGTTAGTGATAATCTGTTGAATTGTTGAAATACAATAACGGGCGGCAAGCCAGCCCCTTCCACTTTTTAGTGGGATGAAAACCAAGAACTTGGTGGTAAACCAGCCAAGGGAACAAGAACATAACCAGAACCAAATCACTCTACCGCTTATGCAACGAGAGGACTTGTACATAAAAACTATCACTCAACCGCATATTTCAGCGGGAGGACAATATCACTCAACCATTTTCTCAGTGGGAGGACAAAATTAAAAAAAACTGAATTACAAAACAAGAAGACAGCTAAGCCATCCTCTTCCACTTGTTCAGTGGGAAATACCATATAATGCAACAAGAATGATTGATCAGTACTACTAAAACAATCTTACAAAAATAGAGATGCGAGAAAAGATAGAGTTAAGTACATATCTCAAGTATTCAATATCAAAGTTCACACAACAAAAATCACTACTTGCTGTTCTGAAACTAGAGTCAATAATACGCACAACCAGCCACACCCAAATCTACTAAAATGCTCGTAACTTTCCCAAAACTAAACGAAACCACGTCAAACCAAATGCAAATGAATAGTATAACTTAGGCGATCAATCCAATACCTTAAAACGGCAACTTGAAAGCCACAAGAGTGATGCACGCAACCCAATGCAAATCTGGAAATGGCACTACAGCTGAATACTTCGATTTGCAATCACAAATTAGAGAGTTCACCAAATGCCACACCAATGTAGAAGAACGATTGTCTCTCCAATACGCTTCTAACAAGCCTTCACCCAGAACGATGCACCCAACACACAAATAGCTACGAACAAAACACACTTCCAGCCAACACGCACCAACAACTTCAAAAAGGTGGCAGCACACAACTCTTCAAAAAACACACCAAATGCAATCCAAAGGAACACCAAGCAGTTCACAAATTTCAACCACAACTAGGAGTGATGTCTCACACTCGAAACTGCAAAGAAAGATCTAGGAGGTTTTCACCCTCGAAGAAGTCTGGAGTCATTCCGACAGCATAACAATATATTTTCTCTGGATGCCCAAATGAGGGGCCAAACACCTGTATATATAAATTTTCAAGTCTGGAATTCAAATGAAATTGCCTTCAAATTCACCTCTTCCAAATTGCATTTCATTTCAAGTGGTGGACCCAAGTATGGCACCCACTTCCTTAGTCGAAAATCGCGCCTACGAGTGAGGACCACGATTTTGGCATAAAATAAACATTGTTGAATATAAAATAAAGTCTCCTTTCATTTTTGGTGTCCCCCTTCAATCACCAAATAATTCGCCTAGGCAGACTTAGGAAGAAAATCACATTATGCACAATTCCCAATATCATTAATCAGTAATAAAATAATTAAATATTAAACCTTAGGATAAGGAAATAATATTTAATTAAATCACTTATGACTCCAATACTGATTATCAACAAAATTCAGGATGAGGCTAAGCAATGAAGACCACCGAGTTGCGCTGGATCAAGACCATATCCAAGACTATCAAAAATAGAAACGCCCAAACTGCCACTTACTAAAAATGGTATCTCATGAAATACTGCTCCGAAAATCATGATCTTCGCACCAAGAGAAAGAGCTTGGCAAGCTTAGTAACACTACACCATCCAAACAGCCAAACCCTAACTTACTAAAAATAGTAAGTTCACATTCCACCAAAGAGTCAACTGCATGTTATGCCACACTGGAGTCCATGAAAAACCTAGAAGGGAACCACAAGCAGGACTAAAGAATTCCCCCCCTGACTACCCCTATCGATCAGAACTCCATAGAAGATGGAAACCCTAATTCTCCTTTCCACATAGCCTACGTGTCTCTGGAATAGGCCAATGGACCACTAAATGCATCATCACAAAGAAGGGGACATTACAGTAGGTACATTGGAGTTTGCGCCTTCATATATGAGCTTGATTCATTGAACTTGGACGTGTTGAAGTAGAACCTTTCTAATTGGTGGAGGTAGTGACTGGGACGATGACTAGGATTCCACCTTTATCTTGCACTTCATCATGAAGGGATATCAAGAGATGTCTCTTGATACTCAACATTATCTAGCTCGCTCAAAGTAGTAGTGATGGGGATTATTTATGTAACTGAGTCCTTCTTCCATCCTTGCTTGCTTGCCTTGGAGTGATTGTATGATCTTTCCTTTGCCATCTTATGATCTCTCCATGTCAATATGATAGAATGAGAACATTGAAAATATCCCACTCTACTGCTTGTAACTGTTGAATATTTGAAGTTTTTCAACCTAGTAGCACTTTGAGTCTTCTTCATGCATTCGAGGTGTTCTTGATGTTGATGAAACTTCTTGAAGAGGTCTTCCTTGTATCTTGTCCTTGGTGTTGAAATTTTCTCCTTGAGATCCTTGTTCCGATCTTCCTTCAACCTGGCCCATTTGATCTCTTCCCTTATCCCCTACAAAATGAACAATTGGGCATCAAACATACATGATATATAACCTTATATAATCTCTTAATTTGACATAATCTTTGATTCTGGCTTTATGCGATTTTCTCCAAATCTGATCAAAGAGAATTAATAAATTCATTCTGTGGAAGATAAGATGAGTGCCCTAGGACAAATTTGGGTTGTCTTAAGGTGAATTTATTAGTTGATAAGCTTGCTGGCTGAGCAAATTCGCCTCTCTTTGGTGCTCAAATGATGAATCTTGCCTGCTTCAAAAGATTAGACCTGCATCTCCAATGATGAAATTCAATCTTATGATGATGTTTGGTGAAGTTTGCTGAATCTGCTCTCAAATTCGCACTTAAAAGAAGAAAATACTTGAATTGATGATTAAAATGAATATCTTGATCCTTCTTTTATATGCAATTTAGGGTAGAGATGTGTCTTTTGGGTAATAGGCCAACTTGATCTAATGTAAACAAAAAATATAAATTGTTTTCCTTGATGCTGGCCGACTTAACAGATCATACTCTCCCTTCTTAGCAATTCGAATTTGAAATTGATCATGGCACCAAAATGTTTTCCCTTGTTGAATTTCGCTTTGGGTTCTGTTGATGTGTTTTTTATGTACATGCGAACACAGAATAAAATACTAAAGGTACCTTATCCTCTCTTGAAAAAAGTTTCCTCGAATGCTGAAGATTTTGCCAAAGGATCAATCGAGGCAACTCCAAGGTTCTTGTATGTAGGTTCTCTACTTGTGGATAAGCTCTTGCGGTATGATGCGATTTGCTGGAATCACAAGGAGACTTACATTCGAACATCTGAGCATCCAATTTGCTTTCGATATCACTGGAACATGAGACTTTACTGGTCCTATTTTTAAAAAGAAAAAAAAAAGGATAAGGGTTGGAGAGGGATCTAATTCTAACACTAAGAATGTAGGAGCAATAGATGACCTTTGATGAAACTCTAACTAAGTCTTGCTTTGACATGCTATGATCATCTCCACAAGGTTAGTGCGATCTTCTAAGGATAGCTTTATGATGTTTAGATCACCACTACAATCATAGACACCATCAGGTTGATGCATATCAATGAAGACGCGATAATTGAAGTTAAGCTTAAGTTGAATGATTCCAGTTGACTACGCAAGGCAAGTTTGCAATCAACAAACCGCTAGTAGTATGGATATACAAATTTCACCATTGATCATACAAATTTCTTCCATTCATCTAATAACATGAAATTAAATTTGAGAAGTATAGAGACCATGTGAATTGTTGAATCGACACATAGAATTCACCATTCCTTCAATGAAGTTTACGTGTCTTTTGCAACAATGTCTTGACAACAATCTTTGCCTTCTCTTTCTACTCTACTCTAAAATGCTATCTACTATTAAGCTACTAATTATTGACTATTCTCTGACTATTAACCTTTACAAATGAAGAGTCAGAGCTTTATATAGAGAGTCCTTTACAAATTGACGGCTCTAATTGACTTAGAATCAATGGCTAGGATTACAAGATGAAAACCCTAATTAGGGTTTGTTATAACAAACACCTCAGCCAATGAAAAAATTACATTCAATGAGTGTGGACCAATAGGAAGCAAGGGTAGGTACACCGAAGTTTGTGTCGTCCCCGATGAGTCCGGTACATTGAATCTTGACATGCTGAGGTGGACCAATTTGACTGGAGAAAAAGTGACTGGAATGCCACCTCATCTGATGTTTGTGTTTAGTTGGTATTCTTCTGTCCTTGGTGTACTTGATGGATGATGTACCCCCTGGACTCCTATGTGCTTGGTGAGGCCGCCTCACGATCAAGTCACTCCTTCTCTAGTAGCATGTGGTTCCTTTGTGTGGCAGAATGAAGGTTTTGAAGATAGCTTGCAACTCCTCGAACACTTGTAGCCTTCCAACACTTTAGAAGCACCTTGAGTCGTCCTCTATGCATTTGGAATGTCCTTGATGATGATGGGACTAGAATAGGTCGTCCTTGTCCTGACCTGACCTTCTTCCATCTGCAAAACAAACCAAAAGATGATTAGGCACACATGATATATTTATCCTAGTCATAGTACTTTACCTTAAATCATTAACAAAAAGAGATCAAAATGGAATTTGCTTTAGGATCCTCCCCAAGGATAGGCCCTATAAGAATTTCGCTCTGGACCCCCTTTGGAAGGGTCAGGAGCGATTTTTGCTATTTTGCTCAATTTAGACCTAATTTCATCATTTCATAATCTTAGGCCTACCCTTCAAACCTCTTCTCATCATGATCTCAAAATTAGCCCTTTGCCTAGCTCAAACAAGGTGGAAAATAGGAGTTTCAAAGGATTTCGTTCTGGACCCTCTGGAAGGGTCAGGAGCGAAATTCATGATTAAGACACAATTCCATCCCTTCCTTGCTCCAAATTGCTTCTCAAGGTACGTATGCATTAATCTTTTCTCCACCAATGCTTAGGAATTCACATTTTGGCTTTCATCATGAGCAAATAAGGTGATTTTGAGAATTTCGCTCTGGACGTTCTGGAAGGGTCAGGAGCGAAATTGGTAATCTCACTTAATCCTCTATTCATAACTCATTCTTCAAGGCATTAAACTTCATAATTGTGCTCCTTCTAGGTATAGACAAGTCATTTGCTCTCAAAAATTGCTTAGGACGGGGTCATCCAAGTGCTAAGGCAAGGTACAAGGTCCATTGAAGAATTTCGCTCTAGACCCTTTAGAAGGGTCGGGAGCAAATTTCTTCCTTTAGGTTGAATTCTTCCTTCCTCTCACTTCAATTTGCTTTGATTTTCACCTTTCAATCCCTCTCTCTTGAAGACATCAATGATTTGACCCCCAAAAAGGCCTAAAAGAAGGATTTCGCTTTGGACCTTGGCTAAGGACAAGACCTATAAGGAATTTCGCTCTGGACCCTTTGGAAGGGTCAGGAGCGAAATTCACATTTTTGGACAAACTCTTCACATTTTGTGACCACAACTTGCTCAAATGCATGCCTAAGGATGTTTCTAATCTCAATCAATACTGGGCTTGATGCAAAATTGGGAGCAAAATAGAGGTTTTAGGAATTTTGCTCTGGACCCTTTGGAAGGGTCAGGAGCGAAATTCTTCCTTGGGCTCAAATTCTATCATTTCTCTACTCCAAAATGCCTCCCAAGGCAAGCATACACTAGTCTTCTCTCCACCAAGGCCTAGGAATCCATGTCTTGATCTCAATCATGGGGGAAATAGGTGTTTTCAAGAATTTCACTCTGGACCCTTTGGAAGGGTCAAGAGCGAAATTCATGATTTAGGACAAAATCCTTCACTCCTTCATATCCCATCACTTCAAAAGGCAAAGACATGTTAATCCACTTCCAAATATGCCCAAGGAACTAAAATATTGGCCTAAACAAGGAAGAAAATGAGGTTTATGGAGAATTTCGCTCTAGACCCTTTGGAAGGGTCAGGAGCGAAATTCCCAATCTTGGACAAAATCCTCACTTTTCAATGCTTTCATTCACTTCCTAAGGCAAGAACATGTCCATTTATCCCCACTATGTCCAAGCAACGAGGCTTTTAGTCTGACCAAGGAATAAAATAGTGTTTATGGGGAATTTCGCTCTGGACCGTTTGGAAGGGTCAGGAGCGAAATTTCCATTCTAGGTTGATTTCTCACTTCTTCCATTCAATTTACCTTCAAATTTGATCAAACTCACCTCTCCTCACCACAATCAAGTCTATTTGCCATCTACTTAGCTCAAAATCCTCACTTTTCAATGCCTTAGGCCAAATAGGGGGTCGAATTGAGGATTTCGCTCTTGACCCTTTGGATTGGAAGGGTCAGAAGCGAAATTCATATTTTGAGTTAATTTCTCACTTCCTTTCTCCTTCCCATGCCTTGGACATAACTTCTCAAGCCTCCTTCCATCATGATCAAGTGAATTTGCTCCTCAAGTTGGCATTTAGTTCAAGGTTTTGTGAATAAATAGGGTCATACAAGAATTTCGCTCTGGACCCTTTGGAAGGGTCAGGAGCAAAATTCACCCTTTGGCTCAAATCTTGACTTCATTTTCACATTTCTTCATCCCAACAAGTGATTTGCCTTCAATAATACCTAGGACATGGATTAATTCATAGTTTTGATCAATGTAGAGTGTCTTATCAAGGAATTCGCTTTGGACCCTTTCGAAGGGTCAAGAGCGAAATTCCTATTCTACGCTCAATTCACCTTGGATTCAACTTGACTTTGCCTTATAGACTCAACCCTTTGATGCATTTCCTTTCATAACTTTGCAAATTCGCTCAACCACTCACTGACTTAGGTGAAATCTTAGGTCCTTTGTGAAATTTCGCTCTAGACCCTTTGGAAGGGTCAAGAGCGAAATTTGACATTTTAGCCTCTCCGTCAGGATTCATATATGGAATATAACATTTAAGTATAAGTGACATTTTATACTTTAAGTTATATTCCATAGATATTGTCAGGATGTTTGAGAGTGGTTTCGGACCTCCAGGAGTTATAAAGCAAAATCTAGTTTTTGGAGGATTCTTCAATTTTCCAGACAGTCAAATTTCAGCATCAGGATGACATTCCAAACAGCCAAATTTCAGGACATTTGAAGATCAGGATGACATTCCAGACTTCTCAAGGCAAATTCGCTTTGCCCTTAATGTAAGGGATGGAACCTAGGAGGCATTCAACCAAGGTTTGATTTAGCAACTTGAAGTGCGACCAGATAGTACACAAAAAACACCCTAGGAATGATCTAAATTACCCCTAATCACTCAATTGACCTGACCTCTTGAGTAGATCCACCTGACTCAAGAAGAGCCTGCTATCCTAATGAGCCCCTTGGCGACCCTCCAAATGCAAAAGGTCAATAGACAAGAACCTAGAAGACCAAGAAAACTAACCCTAGAAAGCAAAAGGTAGGGGTCCCCATTTGCAATGGGGCGATGTGTGAATACATCACAACAGGTTCCTTGGGAAGAACATGAATCTTGAAATCAATTCGATCTAGGTCCTTTGGAAGGACAGACCCTAAATCAAAATTTCACTCCATGACCCTTGGAAGGTACGCCATGTTCAAATCAGTTCGCTCTAGGTCCTTTGGAAGGACAAGGTCAAGCTAGATAATTCGCTCCATGTCCTAAAATGAAAATTCTCTCTCTGTCCTTAGGAAGCTACACGTCCTTGGGAAAATATTCGCTCCATGTCCTTCGGAAGGACAAGACCTATAATGGAAATTCCCTCTTCGTCCTTAGGAAGGACAGGACCTATAATGAAAACTCGCTCTTCGTCCTTAGGAAGGATGGGACCTATAATGAAAATTTGCTCTTCGTCCTTAGCAAGGACGAGACCTATAATGAAAATTCGCTCTTCGTCCTTAGGAAGGACAGGACTTAAATGACAATTTCACTCTTTGTCCTTGACAAGGACAAGACTCAAAATGAAGCTCGCTCTCTGTCCTTGGGAAGGACAAGACCTATAATGCCATTCGCTCCAAGACCTTTCTAAGGTAAGCTCAAATGATAAAGTTCGCTCTTGGACCTTGGCAAGGTACGCTCATGATTCTAGACAAAGTTCGATTTAAGACTTCTCCAAAATACACATATTCAAGTTCGCTATGGACTCTCGGCAAGGACAAGGCATGAAGTTCGCTCTAGGACCCTTGGTAGGACAAAGAATAAGGTAGGAAATTCGCTCCATGTCCTTTGTAAGGACAAGACCTATAGTGGGATTTTCACTTCAAGACCTTGGCAAGGGCAGGACCCATAATGGAATTCGCTCTATGTCCCTTGGAAGGACAAGGTCAAGGTAGATATTTCGCTCAATGTCCTTGATAAGAATTTTGCTCCAAGACCTTGGTAAGGACAAGATGGAATTCGCTCACCGTCCTTTGGAAGGACAAGGTCAAGGTAGAGGACAAGGCTATGGACTCTCAGCAAGGACAAGGCATGAAGTTCGCTCTAGGACCCTTGGTAGGACAAAGAATAAGGTAGGAAATTCGCTCCATGTCCTTTGTAAGGACAAGACCTATAGTGGGATTTTCACTTCAAGACCTTGGCAAGGGCAGGACCCATAATGGAATTCGCTCTATGTCCCTTGGAAGGACAAGGTCAAGGTAGATATTTCGCTCAATGTCCTTGATAAGAATTTTGCTCCAAGACCTTGGTAAGGACAAGATGGAATTCGCTCACCGTCCTTTGGAAGGACAAGGTCAAGGTAGATATTTCGCTCAATGTCCTTAGGAAGGACATGATCTTGAAGATAAAAATCGCTCTTGGACTGCGGCAAGGACAAGACTGTTGAGTTCACTTAAGGACCTTTCCAAGGACATGGCTTGAAATTCACCACTTTCTTTTACCTTGTCGATTTGAGCCTTAATTTTTCCAATCTCTCCACATGAAAGCATCATCAATTCGACCCTTAAGAACACCTATAGAGGAAGTTTGCTCTCTGACCTTCGAAAGGACAAGACCTAAAACAAAATTTCGCTCTAGGACCCGAACAAGGTACGGGGTCTCATGTCCTTAGTAGGGTACGGGGCCTCATGTCCTTAGCAAGGTACGAGGTCAAGGTACTTGGGCAAATTTCAATCCGACGAGGGAGCAAGGTACGCATCCTTAGGAAAGACTCTTGACTTAGTCCTTTCACCTGACTTTGCTTAGTTTGTTCAATCCTCAAGTCTTTCATCCATAAATCATTCTTGCCACATGCTTGATGACTTACTTCACTCCGCCCAGGAGACCAACCTGACATGATGACCCTCTAGATACTGGAGAAACTCTATCCCTTCAATGCAAAGACTAATAGCAAAGACTCTGAAACAACCTAGAAAGCGAAAAGGATTAACCCTAGAAAGCGAAAAGTGGGGGTCCCCATTTGCAATGGGGCGATGTGTGATTACCTCACAACAGATACCTTTGAGTATCTTTGGCACAAGTTGGGGGTTATTGCCCCTCCTTTAAACTAGATACATTCAATTGGTGCATTTGTCCAAGGGGAGTTCTAAAGTCCATCTTTTGCTCCTGGATTGATGCAGTTTGCTCTTAAGGGGTGCAGTGAGTGTTGCAATTATTAGAGTTTATCTGAAAGGAGGAGAGAGAATATAGCAGAGTGCCCTTTGTCCTTGATGTCAAAGGGGGAGAGAGATGTAGATTGGGAGAGAGTTTGGTGTTGTTGGTGGTACACAAGTGTTGCCATCAATGACAAAGGGGGAGAATGTTGGAAACTTGAGTTGCTATATTGTGTTGTCATTGATGTCAACCTGTCTTGTGTTGTCATTAATGTAAGTATGTGTTGCAGATGGTCCGAAAATGTATGTTCAAATGTTATTGTGTGGTCTAGTAGTGATATTGAGGTGTTTCTGAAAGGTTGGTAAAGCGGAAGTTTCAATATGTAGAAAACAACATTTATGCAAGAAAGAGTTTTTAATGTCCCTATGGAAGAACGCTTTGCATTCCTCCAATATGTGAAGATTATGGAGTGCAGATCTGGATATAATGTTTATGATCTGTGTATATTGTATTATCAAGTTTACAAGTCCTTTGTTGCTCAGATGATGGAGTTAGTTGTTTCTAACAATGGCAACCTGCCAGAATTGGTCCGAAGAATGCTTGGCGGTTCTCTAATTTGTGAATTCAAGTGTTGCAGCTTGAAGGACATGTTTATTTGGTTTGTGCAGTTTTCTAGTTCAATTTTCTAGTGATGGTTTGATTGGAAAGTAAAGTTATGGTGTTTTGAGTTCAATGCTATCAACAAGGTTGGTTTTTGGATATACTTTGGTAGTTGAGTTTTGATAATGATATGGGTCTCACCATGGTGTGTGTAGATCTGCATTATGTTTTGTGCATTAGAGAATAGTTTTGGGGCCGACTGGTTGGCGTGCTACATTGTTTATCTACACGTTTCATTTGATGTTGACCTTGGAGGATGTGTTAGTTTCTGCAGTTCGTTGGAATTGTCTAGAAATGATGTATTGTGATGTATTTGGGTCCCCTCTATCTCCTGAAGTGAACCACAATGAAAATTATAGGTCCAGGGGATCGAAATTATGTAAAATTGTTTCTTTTGTCTATGGCCAACCCTTAACTAGGGTTTCAATAAATTATCTTGTATATATAGGAGTGCAGGTGTATGTGTTGGTTGGATGCATGTGAATTGATGTTAAGTGGATGTGACTCATGTGCAAGAAACTTTGATATTGCAGAAGTACGAAAGATAGTTGAGAAGAGAGTTGAGAGAGTGTTTCCGGTTAGATGTGTTTGCCATGACGTTGGTCACTTGACACAGTGGTTCAAGGACAATTTCATGATCAGGAGATCTTGTTCATTTCAGTTCATTTGATCCTATGCACCTACCGAAAGGTGTGTTCCTTTTGGCTGTTTGTGCACCCTTGTATCTTGCCCTAAGGTTGTGCGCCTTAGTCTTGCAAGTCCTTTCAGGGGCAATGAGCTCCTTGTCTTTGAGTCTAAACATTGTAATTAGTTATTCATATTGTGAATGTGATTCTCATCGTCGTTTTTCCTGTTTAGGGTTTTCCACATAAATCTAGTGTTCATGTGTATGTTATATGCTTTGTGCTTTCATATTTCATAATTACAATAACTAGTTAAGTGTGATTTGAAGTTTAATTGATCAGAAGTAAAGTATTTTGAGGTCTAGACTAATTCACCCGTCAGCCCCCCTAGTCATGTGTGTTTCTGTTGACGTGTTTTTTAGGACAGTGTCTAACACAGAATAAAGTTACCAATGGTCACTTCACTCTCTCTTGATCAAAGTTTAACCATATGCTAAGATTGCAGAAAGTTCAAACGGCTAACTCCAAGGTTCCTTCATGTAACAGACATGACTCAGTTGGCAGATGTGATTGTTGGTAATCCAAGGGGCCTTACGTTTGGATTGTTCTTTCACTTCTTCACTGTGGCTGGAACTTCATCATCGGATATGGCAATTTTGTGATGTTGTTGCTTCGAACAGACTAAAATGAACTGAAAATAAAGGGGAAAGGGTTTAGAAGGATCTAAATCTATTCCTACGGAAGTGATATCAACAGTTAATGCTTTGGTGGACAAATTCCAAATAAACCAAGCTCTGCTTCGCTAAGTTTAACTACAACTCTGCAAGAACCGGTAAAATCTTCTAAGGGTTGAATACCTAACACAGCGCAATCCAAGCAACTATCACAATCGAACTTAGCACAAATTTGGGGTTCAAGCTAACTTACAATCAACAAGATGCAAAAAGTAGAACCATGGAAATTCATCAAACACCATTACATTCTTTATTGAAATCAAAGCACTTTATCTAACAACTGAGAAAATAAAATTCTATTCTAAGTGAGGAAGGTGAAACAATGCAAGTAACTTAAGTGGACACCATTAGAGAACAATATTTCACTATTATTTTCTAAAAAACTTATCGCAACAATTTCATACAAAGCTCCCTCTTACAAATGAAGGGGTCACCCCTTTATATAGGCTTCAAGCCTTGGCTACATGCAAAACCCTAATTAGGGTTTTCCCCCAAAAGTTTCCCCACACATGATGCAACAAGGTGGGAATCTACAATAAATGCCCATGAAACCCATTTATAGTTAATTTTTAAATGCCCAAAATGGCATCCATTGTGCATTAAATGTACCACTTCTTTCAAATTCCCCCAATGTGTAATAAATGCTCCATCATCTCCTAAATACGATAGTTACATGCGAAAGATACTCCACCACTACATTAAGTACGACATCTGCGATGCAATGAATTAGCCGCCACCATGGTCAAATATTCTAGCAATGAATGCGCCACTATGCCTTCACGCGACGACTGCATGCAAAATGATGCTCCATTGACTCAACATGCATTGACCCGACTACCATTTGGCAAGAAACCACTGGAAAGAGAAAACTTCAGGAGAGAAAAATTTGATCCATGAAGAATTGTCTTGAGGTTTTTTGAACTTGCCTTGCTCTGGAAGAGATTTTCAATTATTTCTCAACATCTCCTATTTTTTAGGAACTTTCCTAAAATTTAGGACTTGGGTCCAAGAGAGAGAAATCTCTCACGAGTCCAAATCTGCAAAAAAATTTGAATTCTGATGAGATTTGGTGCCTTAAATGGAAATTCTAAATATTTCCCGAGGGGATTTCCTGCATCTTCATTCCATTCCTGACCTTCAAATTCCCCCTCTGCCTAGGAAAATTTCCACTCTTGGGCATGGAATTCACCTGGTGATGGATTTTACATTGTTTTCACGAATTCCATGGCACATGGATTTTGGTGCCCTTCAGACTCCTTGGGCGGAATTTTGACTTGGTCCTGGATTTTTCCATTTCTTCATGTTTTCCACGCCTTGCTCCTTTTGGCGCCCTACCCACGTGGTTCTTGGGCGGAATTTTCACTAAGGCAAGGAATTCATCTTTTTGTTATTCTTCCATGGTGTTGTGACTTTAGCACCCAATTGCTTCCTAATGTGCTAATCCACCTTGGTGATGGAGTTCACTCTGTTCAACACTTTCTATGAGCATGCTAGTTTGGCACCCCTCCTTGTGTTTGGGTGCAATTTTGCCAGTGTGGAGGATTTTCATCATTTTAGCAATTTCCAAGGCATTGTAAGTTTGGCACCCCACTTCTCCATCTGGGCACTATTTTGCCTTAATCATGGAATTTTCCATTTTTCATCTTTCTATGACCATGTAATTTCAGTGCCCCCTCTCTCAAACTGGGCGTTGATTTCACCTAAGGAATTCTCAAGTTTTTTCATTTTTCCATGATTCATTGATTCTGGTGCCAGACTTGGCACATGGGCGCAATTTCCCATTTAGCAAGGAATTTTCATGTTTTAGACTTTTCCAGGACCATGTGGATTTGGCGCCCTACACCCTGTCTTGGGCGCCATTTTCCCTTGGTCATGGATTCTTTGCATTTTTTATCTTTCCATGCTACCTTGAATTTGTCGCCCAATCTCTAACTTGGGCGCCATTTCCCCTTGAAGAAGGAATTTGATCAACTCTCTCCAAACTCAGTCAGTTTTGAACCTTTCCACAATCAGGATGCCATCTTGGGGAATCAAAGTGATCTCCACGTGCCAGACTTAAAAGATTTCTTCAATGTTTCCACTTCTGGAATGGATGTCCACACCTAGCCATTTTTGATCCAATTTGTTTTCTTTTGACTTTCTGGATTTGTACAGATCTTCAAGAATGCTCAGTCTACCTAAATGGTCCTGTCAAAAATGAACTTTCCAAAAATAAAAACTTTTCAAAATGTCTAAGTTAGACCCCAAAACAGGACGCATGATAACTTACTATAAATAGAAACTTACTAAAAATAGAAATTACTAAAAATAGTAAGTTTGATTTTTGGCAAAATGAAAGCATTCCGAGAGGCACTAAATCCCTAAAAAACAAGAACTTTTTAAAAATAGAAAGTTGCTCAGAATTCACTCAAATTTTACTAGGAGGTTCCTTGAAGGGTCCTGACTCCAATTCTACGTTCAGTTTTTTAAAACCTTGATAGGAAACCCCTAAAATCTAGGACTAAAGCCAGAAACCCTAAAACTGACAAAATGAGCCCTAGACTTAACCAATTTTACTCAAACGAAAAGCAGACTTGATCAATTCAACCCCCAAACACTTACAAACAGAGAGACTAGAGAGACTGTCACAAAAGACCCCAAAAAATGAAGACCAAAAGACCGAGAGGGCCTAAAAGTAGGGGGTCCCCATTTGCAATGGGGCGATGTGTGAAAACACCACAACAGGACACAAGGAGTGTTGCCTTTGGGCTTAGGAGGGAGGGATTCTCGAGACACCCTACTATAATTGTCCTAACTTCACTATCATGATTGGCCAAATAAAGGATCATGACGGGAATGGCTACAAGTATCCTCGCTAGGTACACCACCTCATTGTGGTGACCGAATAGTCCCATGAGGCCAAGAGGGATTGAATATGCACTCTTGGGCCTAGGGTAGAGGAACATTCAGGAACTGTAACATACCCTTTATCAGATTATCTTAGCCTCCCTATGGTTGACATCCATCATTAAGTTATGTCTATCTTATAATCAAGTTAAATGTTCCTAAACCCTAATAACAGGATCTATGTTTTGCATACTATCTCTAACAAAGATTTGTTTAATTATGTTTTCAATGATTATCTAACATGTTCGCAGGACCTCAATTTGGGTGATCTAAGTTAGTATGTAACTCTATTCCATCTACTTCCTTGGAAATCCGATTTTAGGGCAAAACTAGGGCATTTAATTAAAAAAGACATTACAGTCAAGTTTCTAGAAAAAAATTGTGTCAAATCATTGTTGCAGCTGTATTCTAGCATGGTTTATGAAGAGTTAATATAAATGAATGTTTTTGGTCCAAATTGTCTCCAACTACAATTTCTTATTTCTTTGAATTGAGTTGCTAAGGTCTTTTTCAATTCTTTGCACACACTATGACAAATTGTTATTCAAGAAGTAATGTAAGCCTTTTATAAACAACAATAGGAAATATGGAATTTCAAAGAGATTATTTATTAGAGCTTAGATCACAGGGCTATATGCAACTAATTTAGTTACTGTAAGGCAGTAACAAAAAAGTAAGCCAGCAGAAATATTGTAGTATTATGATGCAGTGAAAAAACCAAGTTAGTGACGCTGTTGCTTTGGATAAGGCACGAATCCATAGAATAAATACCTCCTCCCAACCCACAATACATCAATGCTAGAAAAATCAATCGAATGTAATTTAAATGTGTAAATTACTGTTGCGTTCATACCTGTGAAGTTAAAGATACAAGGAAATAAGCCACTGCTGTTTGTAATCACACAGATCCTTGTCGATTTGTATGTTATACCAATTTGTTGTATATCTTTAGACCATGCAATCTTATGGGTCTATCCACCTATGCTCTGCAAAGTCTTAAGTGCAGGGGAGGATATCCAGTTTTATCCTCTTCATTGGCCAACCAGATAATAATCTTGAGCATAGAACCTGAGAATTTATTAGAGACTTTATATCTGTCAGTTAAGAACTAACACCCCCAGAAGAATCCTTTCAAATCGGATTTCTCCTCAAATGATATCTTGGGTACTTTCCAAGTGATTGCAGCTAAGTGTTGCAGTGCATTCTGCCTCATGTAAGAACTAAAGTTCGCTCAAAATTTACTTCTTTTGAAGCCATTGCTGCTTATCTCAGTCCTTTCTTTACTGGAGCTCCCATGCCTACTTTATTTTCTTTGAAACTTTATGTGTTGTGTTTTTCTATTGTTCCAGGTCTTTGTTGTACCTTTATTAGACTAAAGTTGCTTTCTTCCTAGCATCTCAGTTTTACCTTTATTAGACTGAAGTTGCTTTCTTCCTAGCACTCCCAATATATTTTCTTTATTACTTTCTTTCTCAACTCGAGCATACAGAGTGCCCATCAGAGAGATATTTTGCTTTCATCTCACACCCACTGAAGTGACTTTAATTGAAACCCACAAATCAAAGCTAAGGCCAGTCAAGGAGGCAACAGTGTTAAAATGAATAACAATGTAGTTGAGAACCAGACTACATGAGAACAACATTATTACATAGACCATTCTGAGGAAAGTGCTAAAAATATAGACTGTCTGGCAGCAAAGTGTGCAGTGTTGGGACTAGTGAGTTTGCACTCAACACAACAGGGCTCAAATCATGTCACCTATGGCAAAAAGTATGCAGTCCTGTCCATATTAAGAAAAGATTTTGGCATAGTAAGAACCCCAAAGACTTGGCAACTTAGCCAAAGAAAATGAGAATCTTTCTGCATATCAGCTGCAGCCTGAGTGGAGCACATACCAACTAGCATTCTCGAAGTAAGATGAATAGAAACAAGATTGTTCCTATATATAAGGGTTCAGCCACATATTAACAAGTTAGCAAAGATCAAAAGAAATGCACATTTATGCCTCCTAAGCCCTGATGCCTGCTTTGAATCAGGTCCTCTAAACATTAGTTAAACACAAGGTATCACTAGCAAAGCTACTAGTTAAACATGGGGTATCACTTGAAAAGCTACTAAGTTGCGAAATCAATAAATATATCATAAAGATTTAGTCATCACTTAAACACTTATGCTAGCCTCTATACTGATACATATTAAGAGTAGCTACAATGTTTATTCAAATTGTCATATGTCTGGAAGGTTAAATAGAAGCAAGGCTCTTTCACATATAATTACTACAGCAGAGCAGCATAATAAGAAGAGCACGTGCTCCAGATGATAAACAACTATACTTTTGGAGAACATTTTTCCTATTACTTGCTCATACACATAGAGATAGAGGACTTATATTCATATGGTTAGCTTATAATGCTATTGTACTTAAGCATTATGAAGTTGAAGGAACATAAATGAATATCCTCAAAACAAAGACTAATATACGGCCATCACTAGACCCATCATCGAACTACTCTATAGATGGCATTCCTTGTTCATTGGCAGAATGAATTGAGAATAGGCTCACCATTTATGTCTCCAACCATCTTTGCTTGAGGTGCAGGATGCCATCACTAGACCCATCATCACCTACTCTACAGATGGCATTCCATCTTCATTGGCAGAATGATATTGAGAATAACCTCATTATTTATGTATCAACCAACTTTGCTTGAGGTACAGGATGCCTGGTTAACACAGAGACTGACTTTTAAGGCTTGCCTGGATAGTACGCAGAGCAAATTCCCTCTGCAAGTTGTATGGTGAACATACAAGTCAGAGGTTTATAAAGAGGCAAATTCCTGTAGGTTTTCCAATAAGTGCAAAGTATGGAGATGGGAAACTATCTCTAATATTCTCACCAATTTTTATCACATCAAGATGTTACAAGAAAATGACTTATGGGCTTTCCTATGAATGTGCACCTCTCAAGGCTCATCTATGCAATTACAATATTACCATTAAAAAATTCTAAATGGTCATTTAATTATAAAAGAAATCAGCAAGAAATAAGTTTGTTTTATCTTTGAATGGTGCTACACAAGATCCACAATTAAGATAGAAATTGTCATACTTGAAAATGGAAACATAAAATCAAAATTGTCATACTTGAAAATGGAAACATAAAATCAACCTATGGTGGCATTATTTCCAACTCCCTTATTTTTGCTGGTGGTGCATACTTCTTGAGAGAATTTAGTAATAATTAATGTGAAAAATAAGTTCCCACTAATGTGTATGTATACAGCATTAATGCACAAGTCCCTTTCTTTTAGGCATAAGAATTCTACTTTTTAGGCACCAAAGATGATATTCTTGTTCTTATTTTTGGGTCAGACTTCTTTACATTATCGTATAGTCCTGGCTAGAAGCCTCATTTCTATGTCCCTTAGCTGACCTATCTCCCTGATGGCAGAAGCGATCACAGAAGTTGATCATATGATGGTTAAAATTTTAAGCCTTAAAACCATACACTCAAATATTAGGGAAGCTTCCATCCTCATGATATCAGTAGTTTCTCCAATATTTTTTTTCAGTGGTTCCACTAAAGTATGTTAACCAGGTTAAAACTTGTGTACCCAGTTAAACCCTATGGCCCTTATCATCCCAGGTGCCTCTCCCAAATTTTCCTCCCTTACCTCTTAATATATTTCCTTGAAGCTGGATTCTAGTTGTTATCACAAGTTTAAAAATTTAACCGGCTACTTCTTTAGTTGTATTGTTTCTTTCTTGAGCCATAACATGTCCATCTAGAATGAAGTTACTTGTGGTAAACTTACAAGGAAGACCATGGCATTGCCTCTCCAAAACAACGAGTTTCCAAAAAAGAATTTGATAGCACTACAGATTTTACTCGTCTTGGACGATACTGAACAAAAAGTTGTGCAAGAAATCCCCCAAGAGAGGTTCCATAAAGATGTACCTGTGAAGAGAATCCAAATTAGGTACCCTACTACAAAAAAAAATTCCTTGCACATATGGATCATGCAAAAAGCCATCTAAAATAACAAATGAGATTGCAATATTATATAAAAATTAATTCATTATGATTTATGATCACATGCAAAAAAGCATGTACATTAAAACCATAAGTGTGCATCCAATGGAAAGAGAGAAAAAAACTTCAAAAGAAAAGAGTCCAAAGCCAGTTATAACAGTTTTGTTTTTAACTTGCTTAAAGTTCGTGTTGTGCCTTTCTCTTGCATTATTCTGAAACCACTTTCGCATTTGAAATATGACTAAAAGGACTTTTGCTGTTATAAATTTATCTTCCATCATTTTAAAATTCCTTTAATTGAAAATTGAAATATAGCTTCCTCTTTTTCTCAGCATGTGTATATATGTACATATGTATTTCTTGCTTTCATTATGTCTTTTAAATCAGTAAATGTTTTTTTCATGTTACCACGGGTGCTATGAGGCCTCATTTGACCAGACATCCATTTTAAAGGTCAATCACCTCTCCTTTAAGCATTCTGCAATTCAAACCTATGCATGGGCTATCATTTTTCCCAACCCATAAAAGTTGGGGATGGTCAATTTTCCTACATTATGCTGTAAGTCTTGATTAGTTTGATTTTTTCCCTTTCTATGAATATTCTTAGTTTCGGCATCATAATATACCGTGAAGGGGATGCTCCTCTTGACTCCAGGTCAAGCCTTGCATATGCTTCGGCAAATACATTCAAGGTAATATTGGGTGTATTTAATTCCTCATCTTCCCTTGTTGATCTTTCCCTAGTCAAGAAAGGAGGCCAATTTGTTTCTGGGGTTCATCTTAATGTAGTTCTATTGCCACTTTCAGATTGACTAGGACTGACATCTCTTTCATTTCTTTGGTTAGGTCTAAAGGTATTCATGGTGGTGTTTATATTCTGCAGGGTTTGAAGAAGACCTTGAGTTGTTTGTTCATTCTTTTCTATAGAGGCCCTCAATTCATGTTCCATTTGTCCACTCCTTGTGTGGTCTTGGTTGTGATTGTTGCTTGTGGTCTCTAGAGCTCTCAAAGCGCTTTGACTAAGTTGCATCAGTTTCTTTTTGTCCCTCAGGCTGGCAGAATCATGCTCTGATACCACTTGTAATGTCCCTTTTGGTAAAATTATCTCCTTGCACATATGGATCATGCAAAATGCCATCTAAAATAACAAATGAAATTGCACTATTATATAAAAATTAATTCATTATAATTTATGATCACACGCAAAAAACATGTACATCAAAACATAAGTGTTCATCCAATGAAAAGAGAGAAAAAAATACTTCAAAAGAAAAGAGTCCAAAGCCAGTTATAACAGTTTTGTTATTTACTTGCATAAAGTTAATGTTGTGCCTTTCTCTCTTGCATTATTTTGAAACCCCTTTTGCATTTGTGTCATAACCCTAAATTTTACTCACTATTTTAAACATTTCTTTAAGTTGAATTAGAATGATTGGGAATGAATTTCTTTATATATACTAAAGGAAATTGTTTTCTTTATAAAAAGTTACGTTTAAAACTAAATGTTAAAATATTTATTATAGCTATTATGTTTCAAAATCAAATGTTTGCTTTAGATATATAAAATAGAAATAAAAAGAACAGCAATAATAAAATGTATATATTTTATACATATAGAAATGCTTTTATGAATTTCTATATGTATAAAATAATACATTTTATTATTGTTGTTCTTTTAAAATGGTATATTTTATTATAAAGTGATAATGAAGGGAATAATCACACACAAAATGCATGAAGGGAATAACCATAAAATGCATGAAGGGAATAATCATAAAATGTATGAAGGGAATAATCATAAATGCATGAAGGGAATAACATGAAATGCATTGAGGTAGGATTTTTAATTAAAAAAGTAGAGTTTTCCAAATCAGGGGAAGGAAGAACATTTCATTATTTTTGCAACATTATTTTTTTTATGAACAAAAATAATGTAAAATTCCCTCTTATTTTTTTTGAATTTTTCCACAATTACATTCAACACAAAACTTGTTATGGTTAGGAAATGAAAACCAAATGCTGCTGAAAGGTAACCCTTCCACTTTCTGATCACCAAGAGCCCAATGTGGGAAGGTGAGAGCATACGGTGACAAGGGATTTGTTAGCTTTCTAATCTACTGGAAATTACAATGCAATTACAAAATTGGGCGGCAAGCCAGCCCCTTCCACTTTTCAGCGGGATGAAGAACACAAACTTGGCGGTAAACCAGCCAAGGTAACAAAGCATAATAGAACCAAATCACTCTACCGCTTATGTAGCGGGAGGACTTTTAAATGAAACTATCACTCAACCGCATATCTCAGTGGGAGGACAATATCACTCAACCACTTGCTCAGTGGGACGACTAAACTGAATTACAAACATACAGGCGGCTAAGCCATCCTCTTCCACTTGTTTAGCGGGAAATACAACATAGAATGAATTGGTCAATATTACTGAAGCAATTCTTACAATGATAGAAATGTGAAAGGAGATAGAGTGAAGTACATATCTTATGAATTCACTAACACATTCTAACCAATAATTCTACTTGCTGTTCTGAAATCAAATGCAAGGAAAAGGCAGAACCAGCCATCCCGAAACCCACTAAATTGCTTGTAACTCACTCAAAACCCCATAGAATCATGCCAAATTAGAAGCAAATGAAGCATATGACATAAGCAAACAAAACAATACCTCAAAACTGCAAATGAAGAGCACCAACAGCAAGGAACGCATCCCAATGCAATTCTGGAAATGGCGTTTTTACTGAAAAGTTTGATGTGCAACTAAAAATTGGAGAGTTCTCCAAATGCCACGCCAATATAGGAGACTTATCGTCTCTCCGATACGCTTCCAATGAGCCCTCACCCAGAATGATGCATTCAACACACAGGTAGCTACAAGCAAAAAACACTTTCAGCCGGCACACACCAGCAATACCAAAAAAACCAGCAGCACACACAAAACTTCACCAACACACCCAAAAATCACCAAGAAGATCACAACTACGCACCACAGCTAGGAGTGATGTCTCACACTCAAAAATGGAAGGAAGGATCTAGGAGGTATTCACCCTCGAAGAATGTCTGGAGTCATTCCGACAGCATAACGATATATTTTCTCTAGATGCCAAATGAGGAGCCCAACCTCTGTTTATATAGCTTTTCCAATTTGAAATTCAAATGAAACTAGCTCCCAATTTCGCCTCATTCCAATGGCATTTCATTTCATAGTGGACCTGTTGACGTGTTTATTATGATGGCGTCCAACACAAAATAAAGTTGCCCAACGGTCACTTCACTCTCTCTTGATCAAAGTACGATTGCATGCTGATATAGTAGGAGAAACAGACAAGCGACTCCAAGGTTCCTTTTATGTTGCGGATGTGACTCAGTTGGCCGATGTGATTGCTGGTAATCCAAGGGGCCTTACGTATGTTGAAGAAATCTATGCAAACTCGAGAATTTATTGACACGGATAATTTGCAATGAAGCTCTAAGTTTTATATTTTCGAATTATGAAATATGCAAAAAGTAAATAGGAATAGGGTAAAGGGAAACTAAACTAAAGGTAATCTAATCCTAGGAACAAGGAGACAGGATAAACTTGTGCAAAATCCAACCGCGCTTCGCTTCGCCAGCAAAGCACAACTTACACGAAGGCGGTGCAATCTTCAGGGGGAGTGCTAAAGATTTTCAAATCGTCAAAAGAAACCATCAGATAGAACAATCTCTTCTAACAATCGAAGTTGAACATACACTTATAACGAGGCTCAAACTAACTTTGCACGGCATGCAACAATCAGCTGCACACCAAAAGTATGAGCAGGAATTTGGCAACAAGCGATCCTATCAAATCCAGTTCATCTAATTGCATGAAAACAAATCTAATCTATGAAGAGAACGAGACCAAGCGAGTTCCGAAACAACACAAGAACACAACCAACAATTGAACATTGTATTAAGTGTTTGCTTCAAAAACTCTTAGCAACAATCTCTTACTATAGTCCCTCCTGCTGACAAAAGAGGGGGTCACCCCCTTATATAGGTCTCAACCCAGATTACATGCAAAACCCTAATTAGGGTTTGCCCAAAAGATTCTCCACACATGATGCAACAAGGTGGGAATCTGCATTAACTAACCCACTATGCCCACTTACAATAAATTTAAAAGGGCCTAAAATATCGCCCATGATGATGATCATGCCCGGAATATAACTGACGTCGCCATAAATACCCATCACCCTTCAAGCGACGGCGACATGCAAAAAGAATCCGTCATAAAACCATTATGAGGGGACGACATGCAAGAAGATTCCCTTATCCTGTGGTGGCATGCGTTGACCGGTCCCGCACCTAGTCAATTGTTCCCTTCAACCATAAATACGCCATCATGGTTCAGTCAAAAGACTTTCATCCAAAAACGGACGGCCATTATCTCGTTCATTAATGGCGTAAGTAATGAACCTACCGACGACGGCTTCCAATTCTCCAATGGAGACACTTGGCACATTCTCGATGTTGAATTCCATCAAGGCAATCTCCTCTTCACTTCTAGAAAAGAAACTTTCCCAATCCACCATGGCTTCCTGTGTTTTCTTCATCATACCGGAGAATGAAGAAACATTTGCAAAATGTTCCTTGGGAAACAAACCGACGAAGAAGAAATCATGCAACTGGGATTTCAAAGAATTCACTGTTATTCCCCCGCTGCTGAGTTTTCTTGAAAATAAAGCTTCCATGGCACTGAGGATTTCTTCCTGTATCCCTCTGATGGATTCCTTCAAGGTGACGGAATCAATGCTGAATTTATCAAGGGTGTTCTTCCCTGAACAGATGGCGTAGAACCATCGAGGAAAGTTGTAGGCTTCATTCTCCTGGATTACTTTCCCGTCTACCAGTGTTTGTCTTGGGGTCCTCATCAGAGCCCTGAGTCGGGAAATGGTTAAGTCTTGGTAGACATCAACGTCTTCCCATAGTCCTTCCGCCGTTTCCAATCTACTTAGGAGGGCCACGAACCTTGAATGGAGCTGAGCTAGATCTTCTACAAATTTCCCTGCCTCAGCATAAACATCCTCTATCCATTCTCGAGAATTTTGTGCCATTGCCTTTGTAAGTTCCGCATCATCAATTACTTCCTTAGGAAGGAAGGGAGGGGGAGTGGCTGAAGGACCTGCTTCCCTGAGGGGTTTCTTGAAACTCCTGACATACTCGCATAGAAGTTCGTTTTCCTCCTTCAGCCGCCTACACTTTGCTTTTGTTTTCAGCAATTTCTCCTTCATGGCAAAGGAAGAATCGTCGAAATCTCCCATTACTTGACCGGTGGAAGCATGGCCAAGGTCCACCTGTCTGATGACGTAATCTTCTTGCCTGACCTCACTCCTATCCCTATCCACAGCAGGTTCAGCAATGTGCAAGGTCCGGGCTCCGGATTCTTCCCTAACTACCTTGGAAAATTTCCGAGGGGCCTTCCTTTCCGGTGGCTAATCCATCCTCTTCAATAATTCTTCTAATTCCTGAGCAGGATTGGGCTCCCCTCTTGCTTCATTTCCCAATCTGCCTACCAACCAATCCGGCGCGAGGATGGAATGGCTATGCTCCCCTACATGCACCTGTTCTCGAGATTCCTCTTCCATTTCGCCAGGGATAGTCTCTATGAAATTATCCTGGCGAACCTCTTCCAGGCGCGGGGAAACCTCTTGCCTCTGACTTCTTGGCTGATGACGGCCCTGTGAAGCATTGATGCTGAGTATATCAGGTGCCGGAACATTTCCTGGAAGTGGACCTGCGGGATGTGGGAACATTTCTACTTCTTATACGCTCGCGGAGCTGACTGGTGAATGTTCCCTTCCTGTCCTCGTTCTCTTTTGTGGAGGCTCCTCCTATTGGGCTTCCTGCTGAACCACACGCGGGATTTCCTGTTGAGCATCCTTCGTCTTTGTTATCCTTGGCCTCTTTGGGGCACTCTTTCCTTTGTCTATCCGGGCCTCTCTTCCTGCCTGACCCTGTGAAGAGTCTTCAGTTGCCTCGCTATGAGAATCCAGATTTCCCATCAGCTGGTATGTCAGAGGGACATGGTTTTCAACCAACTTTCTTGTCTGCCTGTCAATCCAGTGCTAAGTGAATTTTAGCACTGGCCTAGCCAAAATGTTCAAATCATCTACTTCAGGTTCCGACCAATCTGGCAACAGGATAGGTTGATCTTTTATCCTCTCGAATTCGGGTTGCATCAGATCTGAGTCTTCCTTCACCTGGTCTGGCACCTGATGGGTCTCACTTATTCTAATGGTGTCGAGGGGTAGCCTGGAGTGCATTCTTCTCCGGACCTCAAGGTCATCCTTGGCACCGGCCCAGTAATCTTCCAAGTGAATCTATGTATGAATTTGACATCGGCAACCTTCCTGATCTGGCTATAAGGGTCATATTGGGCCCTGGAAGTGTAAAATGGTAGTCGGTAGAATGCCAACTCACTTGCTGCACTTTCAGTGGCCTCCAATCCTGGGCATATCTCCATGAAATCTCCCAAGACAACTGGAGATTCAATAGATTGCTTCTTCTTCTTCTGCAGCTAATCGTAGGCAGTCAATTGCCTCATGAGCTCGAGCAGTATAAGCTTATCTGACGGATATCTAGGCAATTTGTAAGATTGGAAGGAGAAACCCTGTGTCGTGATGTAGGTGAACTTGGGGAACTGCAGGAATGCGGCGCCATACCTCTGGACCAAAACACTTGCTTGCGGAGACAACCTCATGTGCAACTTATTTTGCATAAGTCGTGTCGTGTACATGGTGAAGGTGTCATTTGCCAACTTGTAGGAATTCACGTTGTGGAGATGTAGCTGAGGATAACATTCATGCACCTTTAGCTGAGCTGGCCCGCAGCCCATGATTCCTCTTGCTGGTAGCCCATCGAATCCACCCCTTCGTGCCAGCATATAGAACGGATAGGAACTCATGAAGAAGGACTGAGACTTTTTCTCCTGCAAGTTCTACAATTGTTCGTGCAAGTAGTGGTTGATCAATCTAGCCCAGTCAATCAATGTATTAGAATTCATGATCTCGCCAATGTAGAAGAACATCCAAGGCTCGAAGTTCACTGTGTGCGAGCATCCCATTACTCTGCTCAGCAGTTTTATCATGTCCACATATTCCTGCTTGAACTTGAAGATTGTGAGAGTCTTGGGCATCTTAGAAACGTGCACTCTAGGTTTCAGCAACCATTGCTTGTTGATCAAATCAGCAAACCTGGTGGGGCCTGCTTCATAGACTGCTTGGGCTCCGCTGCTGGTCCTGTATGTCATGGAGTAATGTAAAGGGATTTCGAAGGCTTCACCAATCGCCTCTGGGGTCAATGTTGCCAGTAACTTGCCGTCTGGCGTTGAGATCGTCTTCTGCTCCAGATTGTAACGTGCTGCACATTCCAAGACTAGATCTGGGCATTGAATGGCGAGAGGAAAGCCAGCTGCTGCAACTATTCCGCTTCTCACAATCTTGACAGCTATCGGAGATGGATTGTGTCCTGCAGTTCCGAACATTCTTATCTTGAACGCAACCCAGTTGAACGTGTCGAAGTTGGTATCACTGATCTCTTCCCATCTTGAATTCAACCGAGAATGGGGAAGAAAACACTTTGTCTCTGCTTTGATCATTGCTTGCCTGGAGATATTAGTTGTCCTGCTAGGTTCCACCATCCTGGGAATATTTCAAAATGATGAAATAGAGACTAAGTATAGAAAACTTTTCACTTCTTCACTCTTTCTTTCCTGAATCTCGCACGTGAAAAATGAAATGTTTTTTCCAACTTATATACAATTCCCAAGAGGTATCAAATAAGTAACTGCATTTATGGCGCGTCATACTTTCCTTAATTATTATGACATGCAAGGCAGTTTCCCATGCATGTGAGTTCGAATTTAGAACCTTCCTTAAATGCTCCCAGTCATGCGTCATACTTTGGAAGATTCCTCCCGCCAACTCGTTGATTCTGTTCTTTCCAATTTTGGAGGGAGATTGCAAGATCTTTCTCGAGATTTGCTCAATTCCACTCTGACTTGTCATCTCGTGCCGTCGAAGGAACTTTCCCGGTTTTTCTCCATATCCCTATTTTTTAGGGATCTTCCTAAATTTTAGGAGTTAGGTTCATTGGATGGGGAATTTTGTCCTGATTCGGAATCTATAAAAATTTCCATATTTGGCCAAGATTTGATGTCTAAAAATAGCATAATTGAAAATTCGCCCGAGGGGAATTTCTATTTTTAACCTTCCTTGACTCCTTGGATTTCGTGCCTTAGGCAGAATTTCAAATTCTTTGCTCGGGTGAAATTTTACCACGCCAAGGATTCATGAATTTTCCACTTGTGAATCCCTTCATGATTTTAGTGCCCCAGACCAGACCTGGGCGCATTTTCACTCTGTCCATGGAGAGGTGGAATTTTGCAGTTGTGAATGCATTCTTGATTTCAGTGCCCCAGGCCTGACCTCGACGCATTTTTGCTCTGTCCATGGAGAGGCGGAAAATTGTGCCTGTGAATGACTTCCTCATTTCAGCGCCCCAGACCTGACTTGGGCGCATTTTTGCCCTGTCCATGGAGAGGTGGAATTTTGCAGTTGTGAATGCATTCTTGATTTCAGCACCCCAGGCCTGACCTGGGCGCATTTTTGCTCTATCCATGGAGAGGCGGAAAATTGTGCCTGTGAATGACTTCCTCATTTCAGTGCCCCAGACCTGACCTGGGCACATTTTTGCCCTGTCCATGGAGAGGCGGAAAATTGCACTTGTGAATGCCTCCTTGGTTTCAGTGCCCCACGCCTGACTTGGGCGCATTTTTGCCCTGTCCATGGAGAGGCGGAAAATTGCACTTGTGAATGCCTCCTTGGTTTCAGCACCCCAGGCCTGACTTGGGCACATTTTTGCCTTGTCCATGGAGAGGCGGAAAATTGCACTTGTGAATGCCTTCTTGGTTTCAGCGCCCCAAGCCTGACTTGGGCGCATTTTCACTCTGTCCGTGGAGAGGCGGAATTTCCTGCTTGTGAACGACTTCCAGACTTAGAATATTTTGACCTTCCATTTCAGGGATGATTCTTCAAATTTGGCCATTTTAGACCCCTGCCTGTCTGCTTTCAACTTTCCATATTTAGAAGTGATTGTGCATGTTGACTCTCCGTCGTCTGCTAGCCTAACCCTACCACAAATAGACTTTCCCGAAATAGAAACTTTCCAAAATGTCAGAGTTAGAGCCCAAGACAGGGCGCAGGATGACTTACTAAAAATAGAAGTTTACTAAAAATAGAAATTACTAAAAATAGTAAGTTTGATTTTTGGCAAAATGGCGACATTCTGGGACTCGGAAAAATCTCTAAAAAATAGGGACTTTCTAAAAATAGAAAGTTACTCCATTTGGGCTCAAATTTTGTTGGGAGGTCCCCTGAAGGGTCCTGATTTTAGTTGTATGTTCAGTTTTTTCAAAACCCTAACAGGAACCCCTAAAATCTAGGACAGAAGGCAAAACCCTAGAAAAAGGACAAAACAAGCCCTAGACCTCACAGAATTTGCTTGACAGAGAAGCAGATTAACCTCAACTGACTCCCAAACACCCGCAACACGGAGAGATAGAAGAGATTGCCACTAACACACGCAAAACGAAAGCCAAACGACCGAAAAGGCCTAAACGCAAAGGGGGGTCCCTATCTGGGATGAGGTGATGTGTGATTAGGTCACAACAGAACCCAAAGTGGAGCCCACTTTCCCAAGTCAAAATCACACCAAGGAGAGGGGCCACGATTTTTGACATTATAAATTCTTTAAAATATAAAGAATGAAGTCTCCCTTTAATTCTCCAGATAAATCGCCCAGACATGACTTAAGAAAAATATTATATTTTGCACAATTTCCCATAACATCAATAAGTGATAAAATAATTAAATAATAACCTTAGGATAAGGAATAATATTTAATTAAATTGCTTATAGTTCCAGTACTAATTATTAATGGAATCCAGATGAGGCTAAACAATGAGGATCACTGAATTGTGCTGGGACGGAACCAAATCCAGGACTGCCAAAAATAGAATACCCCAAACTGCTACTTACTAAAAATAGTAAGTCATGAAATAATGCTCCAAAAATCGTTATCTTTGCAACCAGAGAAAAAGCTTGGCGAGCTTAGCAACTATGTACCATCCTGACAGCCAAACCCTAACTTACTAAAAATAGTAAGTTCACCTTCCACCCCTGACAAGTCTAGTCAGAACTCCAAGGAACATGGGAACCCTTAATTCATCTTTCCACATAGCCTACGGGTCTCCGGAATAGGCCAATGGACCACTGAATGCAACATCACAAGGAAGGGGACATTACAAATAACTTAGCCAAATTTTGGAGAGAAAAGCCTTCTTGCTTGATTTTTGTATTTTGAAGAATGAATTGGTTTGTGGATGGATTCAAATGGGGTTTACTGGGTTGGAGTAGGAATTGGGAGACCTTCAAGCTGTCCAAGAATTGTACAAATTCATTTAGTATGTTGGGAGTTCTTTGCATTTTCATTTTGGAAAAAAATGAGGTAGGGCTTCTCATGTCTATTTCATCTCTTCATCTTTTGAATTAAAATTTGTTGCAAATTGATTGTAGTGTGGTTTTAAGCATTCTCCCTCTTTAAATATTTTCATTTGAATGAGTATATTATTTGTATGTTTCCTATTTGTAAAAGCATGGGTTTACATGGGGGATTGTTGCTAAACTTTCATTGGATTATGGAAATGTAATTTTGAATGCATTTTGTGTAGTTGGGTCCATGGAGACCAATGGGTTCTCTCAGATTTTTGGTTTTGTGTATTTAGGATTTGTTTGCGCTTTTTGAGGTCCATCAATGAGGATGGCCTCTTGGATTGGTTTTTATTCAAAAAGTGAATTTTATTCAAAAAACAAAATTTGAGTGTTTTAATGGCATAGGTCAATGTGAAATATTATATTTATATTTTAATTTTTTTTTATTTGACTCGATTTGAGTTTGTCTTCAATCGATTATGGTCATGATTAGATACACTATAAATCAAGGGAAAAGGGTTAATCAAGGTTAGTAAAATGATGTGTAATTCATGTACCTTAAGTATATAGTTTCAATTTGAATGCAATTCAATAAGTCATTATAGATGCTTTACTCTATCTAAAAATTTATGAAAAAAGGATTAACATCAATCTAAGAAATTAACCTTCAATGTAATCTACACAATTATTGACATGAAATAATTGATATAGGCAGCTCTATAATATGATCATTTGACACCCTACTTGTAGTGTGGATATTAAGAACAAGGATAGATAAATATAGGAGTACTTATGTCAAAGTTGTTCTTCTAGTGTTTGATTTAAGAGTACCTCGTGACAGTTAATGATGAACAACTCATTTAGACTTTAAGGTAGGGGACATGGATTAATGTATCATTTCAAGGGAAAACCATAATGCCATGATTCATGATCTTGGTCATTATCATATATATTTGGATACTTTTATCTTATCAAGTAGAAATCTATTATTGACCATGAGGAGTTGAGAATAAATTAGTACATTATTTACTGAAAAACAATAGTGAGTGTGGCTAGAGTTAGGTTGGAAGTGATCTAGAGGATACAATGAGCTAGGACCTTATTTTATTAAAATTTCCATTATTAATCCATAAGTTAACCTCTAGGTTGAACTAAATGCACCTAATATGATACATATGGCCATAGCTAAAAACTTTTCTTTGAAACCCACTTTAGGTCACATTCAATTGATTCACTTTCTGGGAAGATCAAAAAAACTAATGGCAAAGAGAGAGGGATGACATTGGCTCTATTAAATGTATTTAAGCAATTTTGTTGAAGCTTTTGATCCATTAATACTTCCATTGAATCACAAAGATCTTGATAAAGATGCAAAATTAGAGAGTTTTAAATTGCTAATTAACAAGCATAGTTTCACTATTAAACATCATGTAGGAAGAAAAACTTCTCAATTGAATTAATACACGTGTTAGAAGGTGAATATAAATTTAAACATGGATATTTATATGTTCATATGTCATGTTGTGAGCAATTGGGACAAATGAAAATGTGTGTAATGGATATCAAATGTGATTGATCTCTTAGCATATGCTTACTAGTTGAATCACTATGTTTTAAACCCTCTTCCATATCATAGTTTTGGTACAATAGTATCTTAGAATGTACATACACTATGTCGCACTAGATTCCATCACCCTACCAATTTCGAGTTGCTAGACGACCTCGTGTAGGGTCGGCAATTCTTCGTGTCATGAAGAACTCCAAGGAAGCATAATTGCTTCGTGGTTGGGTGGAAAAGCGCTCTGGCAATGTTCTCGCCCATGGTGTGCTCAACGGAGATAGATGTCGGAATCTCCTATTAGAATTATCATCAGCTATCTACATTATGTAATGCTGTAATCAACCTTATGGTCTTTTATAAATGAAATAATTTCCTTATGTTTGCCTATCTCTTGGCTCATGTACTTCGACAATACGTCAGAATATAATTTTATGTCTCTATTTTAATATATATTTGAGCAAGTTGTGTTAATGCATTCTTAGTTATGTGTGAGATTAAGTGTGATTATGTAATTTAATATTTTAACTAAATGGAGGTCCCTACAATTTGAAATATTACTAAAAATATTTCTGCTATTTTAAATTTACCTTCCATCATTTTAAAATTCCTTTAATTGAAATATAGCTTCCTCTTTTTGTATGTATATGTATATATGTATTTATGTGTTTCTTGCTTTCATTATGTCTTTTAAATCAGTAAATGCTCTTTTTCAGGTTACCATGGGAGTTATGAGGCCTCATTTGACCAGAGGTCCATTTTAAAGGTCAATCACCTCTCCTTTAAGCATTCTGCAATTCAAACCCATCAAGGTTTGAACCTATGCCTTTAACCTGGCAACACCTCATCCAAAATTTATTAGACAAACATTCAGATACAGTTGAACTGGTAAGACCATGAGAATACAGATTCATTGCAAGTTCAAAAACAGCTTAAGAAAGTTATCTGTTACATATGTGCAAAAAACTGCAGCTCATTTCGAGTATGCAAAAGTTATGGCAGTGGCCAAATTTATCTTACAAGACCAGGTATCAATGATTGGTTTGGTGTAACGTCCCTTTTTATAAATGCCCTAATTTTTTGCCCAAATATACACATGTAAGTCTGCTTCCCAGTTTAATTTATTGTGGACTGCAAGTATATTCCTTGATCGAATGCCTTTTTATCTTCTCTTCTTCGATGCTGTTTTAAGTATTTATTTCTGTACTGTTCGCTGCTTATTGGATTGAGTGGAGACTGTATTTAATGAGTTTTGCTCCTTCTAATTCTGTTTTGAATTGGAATAATATTCTATGACATTCTTCAATTCTCTCCACAAGACACTAGAGTAACGTCCCTTTTTATAAATGCCCTAATTTTTTGCCCAAATATACACATGTAAGTCTGCTTCCCAGTTTAATTTATTGTGGACTGCAAGTATATTCCTTGATCGAATGCCTTTTTATCTTCTCTTCTTCGATGCTGTTTTAAGTATTTATTTCTGTACTGTTCGCTGCTTATTGGATTGAGTGGAGACTGTATTTAATGAGTTTTGCTCCTTCTAATTCTGTTTTGAATTCGAATAATATTCTATGACATTCTTCAATTCTCTCCACAAGACACTAGAGTACCATGATCCAGATCTGATCTTGATCGCTTTCTATGAGAAAGCCTGCTCTTCTTTTTCACTGATGTCCTTTCCTTTCTCTAAGGAAGATCCAACCTATATAGCCATTGGGATGAAGTGTTGCCTCCCTTGCTCATGGTGATGTCCTTCTATTAGCCAAGTTGGCCTTTCTTTTAATGATTAGTTGCAATTAAATTTCCTTGGTTGGCCCACCCTTTCATAAAGATAATTGGGGTTAATGGATTTTTTGGGATTGCCCACCATACACATTTTATTTGTTATTTATTTGATAGATGTCTTAATTGCTGAGTTACTTAATTACTACCTGTGCGATTTCTAGTGTCAACCCTTGAATTTAAAATATGTGATGTCTTATTAATAAGACAAATTTTCTAAAATTATTTATACTATTTCTTAGGCGGGGCATGACATTTGGTCATGGCCAAATTTATCTACAAATTCATATGGGCTTGAATTCATCTTTGATAGGCCAAGGTAACATGTGATAGGTTTAACCACTGTCAAACTCGCACATATAGCAAAACTGACAGATCTGAAAGGTCTTTCAAGGACTTGAAATAGTTTTACTTATTTCTCAGCACATGGAAGGCATTACTTTCCTTAGTTAAATCATGCACTCATCATCTAGCATAAATACACCTAATGAGGTATGTACTAGTAACTTCTTCTTTGTAATGTCTTCCCTATGAGAACTTCTTCCTTCTTTGGAAGATTTCTTTGGAAGGTGAGGCAAAAAATAGTTGAGAGAGCGTTCAGGATGAGAGTGGTATTTCAGTCATGCTAAGTCTTAAGATAATTTGCTAACTTGCCAAATTCTTCTGGAAAATCGTTGGGTCCTGGTTCGGTTCTGTCCAAATTCTGGTCCTCTAGAAATTCTCTCCAAATTCGTCCAGGGTCCTGAATTTGCCCTGTGGGTTCGCTGAGAAGGACCCTGGGCGAATTTTGGGGAATTTCCAGCGAATTTGAAATTCAGTGGCAGAACCCAGGTCGAATTTTGGCAATTAAACACGTTTTTTCAATTTTTTTCAATTTTTTTATTGCCTATATGGTCAACTTGACCCCCCAACCCCAAAATAGACCACTAAAAAGGCTGAAAAGGTAAAACATATCTCATTTGGGGATGAGACACTTGACAGTGGTGTATTATGAACTTATTTGCGGTTGCATATATGTATATATTTTGTATTTTTTATTTTTATATGTTCTTGTACGGATGAATTGTTGACGTGGCTAAAGTCGCATTGCTACGTCTCTATCCGGCCAACGCAGAATAGAATTTACTCACCGAGTATCCTATCCTCTCATGTATAAGGAATCCCTAATGTTGTTTTAGTTGATCAAAGGGGACAACCTCAAGGTTCCAAATGTCAGTTTTTGACTACAAGATAACTCAACAATTGATGTGTTTTACTGGGAGCAAAAGGGGCCTTACGTTTGCAACAAGCTGGTCTACTGCGATTCTTAGACTGGGGAATAAAAGCAAAGGAGAAGGGTTAAGAGACCTAAAATTAACAAGGCTAGTGTGTGAGTAGACGGATTCAACGTAACCAATCCCTACTTGGCCAGAATAACTCACAACCTCACAAGAACGGTGCAATCTTCAAGGTGACTTGGAAGATTTTCAGACTGCAGGTGCATACCTAAGCACCCAATTTTGGTGCAACTCAGATAGACATCTGCAATTGAACTAAACACAATTTTAAAGGCTTAGATTAACCATACACAGGGATACACAATCAGCATATCCCCAATGGTATGAACTCGAATCCATCAAATACTTACACACCAGAAAGAATCTATCTAAACTTGCTGAAGGAAACCATGCAAACAAAAGAAAACAAAGATAACAAACACCATACTTCAATGTTCATATATTGATTTTGGCTGTCATTACAACAATTTCTACAGCAGTTCTACTCTATTCCTAACTACTAAAATCTAACTTTCTAACAATCTAACTGTCTACAAAAACTCTAACCCTTTACAAAGAGAGGCATCCTGCCTTTTATAGATTTTACAATTTGAATTGAGGGTCAGGATTGACCACATCCAAAGGCCCTGATCTGCCCTCTAGAAGCCTGGCAGCTTTAACCCATGCCTACTCAATTCTCAGTTGTCCCTTCAACCACTTTCTCAACTACCTACCACTATTTGGCATTAATCCGATCAATCAGGTAGTTGGAGATAACTAACTAGTGTCCCCTCACTTTGAATCCATTAGACGAGGCCCATAGGCAGCTCTCTTTTTACAATAAACAATTTCAATTTTCAGAAACTGAATTTATGGAATTAAATCCAGCTGTGTACGCTTCTGGGAATGCATACTTGGTAGCATTTCGTGTTCTTTGTCTTCAATCTCGTTGATGGACTTCAACTCGTCGTCCAATGGTGGCACGCTTCCCCGTGCTTTGTTATTTTGGTCCTACGCACTGCATCTTCATTTCTTGGCGTTGATCGCGATCATGCTTCGATTTGCGCTTCAGGTTGACGTCTTGGCTTCTCTCAACGCCATAGATCTGCAAACAATGAATTCCACTTTTAATAATCATTTTAAAAAATTAAATAAATTAATTTAACAAATATTAAATTTTAGTCGAAGTTAGGCTTTGTAGTTTAAACTCCTTCTCTTTGATAATGAAATTCGGCCATCTGGAGTGAAATGCAAGAATTCCTAGACGTCAAATGTCAAACTTGGTCTTATTAGGAGAAATATGTGATTTCATTATTTTGCCAAGTTTGAACGCCTAACTTTAAAAAGTTCGACAAATTTGACTCAAAAAGGTGTGATTTTAACATTGTTGTTCATTTTCGGCATGCTTGGTCATTTGAGCCTACTTGTGCGGCTTTGAAGCTTTAGCGGTTAAATGGGGCTCTTGTTCACGACTTTTAAATTCTTTTAAGTTTTGGCTCTTTAAGTCATTTTGCGGGATTCTGGTCTTTCAGCTAAATGGGGTCATTTTTTTGCGAATTAGGCTTCTATTTCGCTTTCGGTATACTAAGTAAAAATGCGAACTTGACTCCTTTAAATCATCTTCGGCTTACTAGCCGATTTGGCAAGATTTGTTCTTTCTTCATCTTTTTCGGCTTGATGGCTGAGTGCGTGACTATGTTGTTTTGTTCATTTCGGCTTAAAAGCCGATTTTGAGAGCTTTACTCATTTCGGCCTAATCGGGCTTTTTGGGTGATTTCATAACTTTGGTCTCTTCTTTGAAAGAATCTCGAAATTCGGCCATTCAAGCTGAAATGCGTGACTTGGCATTGTTATGATTTTCGGTCGAACTGAGCCTTCCCACGATTTTGAACTTGACCCTAGTTTCGATCTTAATAGTTGAATTGAGCGATTTTGAAGCTTAATGAGATTTTCGGGCGTATGAAGGAGGAAAGTCGGGCCATCTGATGTTTCACGCGACTTAAGGTTTTTTTTAAATGCCTAGCTCTCCATTTTCGGGCTATTTGGGTGATTTGTGCGACTTTGTTTTACGAAACCACGACCATTTTATATGAAAATCGCGACTTAAACTTCTGTCCATTCAATTTCGGGCTTTCAGATGAATTTGTGCGATTTTATGTTTTGACTTCACCCTCGCCCTAATGCAAAAAACTTAAGTTTACTGATCAAACCGCGCAATTTTTGCTTCATTTTTCCCTACGATGTCGGGTTTTCTCAGGCCCTAAATGTGCAACTTTAGTTACTTTCGGCCAATGAAGACTTACTGCGCGAACTCGGGTTTAGCATGGAGAATGTGCGATTCTTCTGAAGGCGTTTGACTTGTGATTTTCATTGTTTGCCCTCTCCTTTCATTTTCGGCATTTTGAGTCGAAATGTGAGATCTTGGTACTCCGTCGGTCATTCTAGGGCAACTGCGCGATTTGAAAGTTTATCGCACCATGAAGGCTTTGTTTCGGGTTTGCAAGGCAATTTGAGGATCACGATTTTGTTCCTTTTCCTCAGAACCAACGACAGGGGCAAGTTTGCCTTTGAAAACTCGGATTCCGCATGAAATTCGTGAATTTTGCTGCGAGAGTGAAGGGTTGGAACTCACTATGGCTTCGAACTACAAAATCAACCATTTTCTATCACACGAGGGAAAAATGAGAGGGGGGGTCCCCTGTCAACGATGGGGTGGGGTGTGCAATACGCACAACACGAACCCAAAGCAAACCCGAACCCACCCCAAAATAAATTTGAACGAATTTGCAAACCCGATTCTGGAACCAGAATCCGAATCCGAACAGGGACCGGCAACTTAGATAATTTGCAATCAAAGGTAGAAATCAATTGTAATGTTGAGAGTTTGATTGCATGCAAGAACAAAAGGAAGGAATGTGAGATGGGATTCTCTTGAGAAAGTTGCATGTCAATCATGCAAATAGGGTAAATGGCAATTAAATGTAGAAGTCCACTGCCATGTTTCTTGGGAGAATATTATTGCATGTAGTCATAATTTTGCTAAATTAGCTCCAAGTGAGAATGTTAGTATAAAGAAAAAAGAAATAAATTGCATCAATATCCACAAATAACCATGAATAGGTCTTTATTTTCTAGTGTGTGCAGGGAATTCCTTATGTATGTTGGTTGTATCATCACAAACCCACCAAGAGCATCAGATGCCTTGTGAATGTTGGGGCATCTTCTTGCCTATTATTTACTTGTGAGTCAATCCATGCATTGGATACATCGTCACCTTGGCTTTGTATACCCTAGTGCCTAACATTCATTGCTATATCAAATAAAGGTTGCCAAACTCAAAGTTAGCAAATGTCATCATAATGCATCCAAAATCATGTTTCTTACATCACTTTATTCCATTATTTTCCACTTTCCATTTGAAACTTTCTTCACATCTCTTCTTTCAAGAGCTCACCTATGCAATTTTTGTATGGATAGCCTCTCAAGGGATCATCATCAATCATTCCTTTTTTGAATTGTCATTGCTTCTCCTACCCAACTAGGGCACATCACCACTTTCTTCATCTCTTATATTTTTTTTCTTCCTAGCTACTTTTCTTATCTTTGAAACCATGTTAGTTTGAACAATGTCTCAAAGACAGACAAAATGTAGACAGAAAATTATTCTTCTAAACATCAACTATTAAATATCATTAATTTTTTGCCATATAATTAGTTAATCATTTATATGATCATTAAGTATACCATTATCTTCAAAACGCTTATTTATTACTATTATTCACAATGTATCCATAATTTAATAATATTTTATTATTTGATTAATGTCAATTAATTATCAACTTTTAATAAATAAATAAAATTTCTAATTATTGACTATACAGTTAACTTTTCTCCTAAGTAGCAGCTTCTTCTCACTATCCATTTAATGAATTAACTTAATTCATTATCACCCTCATAGGAGCTTGACTTGACTCATCTTTAGTCGGGTCAAGTCATCTTCTCCATTTTCTCGTGTTGACTCCACAGTTAGTTCAGTTAAATCCTAGTCTTTGATCATATTCAAACCCTTCGTTTGATTTTTCAGAAAATCTATAAATACTTACATTCCATTCACTACGTTGATCATGTCAAGTCTTTATGCAAGTTTACCCTTTTGAATTTCATTATCAAAACAACATAGTGCTATGCTACTAAGTTACATCCACATCCCTTCATGAGCAAGTCATCACAATACACTCAATCTTAAGGTTGCAGTGAAGTTTGTAATTAGGAGTTGTGTTCTTTGTTTGTCCTTTCAGGTCTTTATTTTTACATTTCTATTTTTCAATGCATTCGTCAAAGAGATGGCATGTACACAAGTTACAATAGCAAAGAACTAAGGCAAAAGGGGTGGGGGCCTAGACACAAAGCAAATAAAATAAATAAAGAAATAGACAAAGGAGGTTAACCTAAATAAGGTAAACCCAAACAAGTACAACCATAAAAACATGTGTAATGGGAGGACCCACAAAGTAGTGTAAGTAGATGGAAACAGCCCAAGTAGGGTACAAAAATATTAAGTGTTTGTACAATGGGACAGTTTGGACGAGCTAACAATATCATCATCAATCATGCAAGGTCTAAGAACGCTCTTGGGAAAAATCTATGACTAAGGGTGGCATGCTAGACAATCCTAGGAGGCAATCCAATCCACATAACCCTCTCCCCCCTCCCCCTCCCCCGCAACACTCAAGAACAAAAAGCTCCTGGCAGCAGAAAGAAAATGGTAATGTGAGCTTTCCCTCAAGATCTATGCTGTGAAAAGAGGGGTGTTAGAGGGTTTTCTCTAGTATGATGGTTTTGTGTTCTCTTTATGCATTCAAGTTGTTGTTCATAGATAATAGCATAAAATATAACTTTTGTTTATAAAATATTGGATTTTAGTGTGTTGTTCACTAAAGTGTTCTTGGAATTCCAACCATTGGGGTCCAATGCAAGATCCAATAAAAGGAAAATTGTATCTATGTAATGAGTGTAAATGTTATTCGATTTTCAATTTAAGATGCAAGTTATATTCAAGGTTATTCTTCTTCTATATGTTATTTCTTAATGTAATGGATCTGATTATTGTCTGGTATGATGCAGATGGAGAAGGAGCATTTATCAATTTCAATGTTCTCATCATTATCGATTGATACATATATATGCTAATGAGGAGGATCAAGCAATACCTTGACCGGTCATGTCTAATGGACATGACCGATCAAGCTATTACTTGATCGCACCTCTTAGAATCATAATCGCATTTTACCTTATACCAATCGGCATGTATAAGTTACTAATCAATGTGTATATCATAACAAGTGAGCCGATACTAACCGGCATATATGTTATTAATAAATGCACCAATACTAATTGGTATGCAGTCTTTAATAATCCCGATAACAATCGGTGTTTACGTAGTTAACATGTTTGACCGATAATAACCGGTGTGCAAATAATTAACAAGGTAAACCGATATCAATCGGTATTTGTACTTTATGATTTGCAACCGATAATTTAGACATTGATCGGAATAAGTTAGGTTATATATCGAAGAATGATCATTAGATGAAGGATGATAAATGAAGTCTTGTCATAGTCTATCGATAAGATAGATGATTGAATGAGAGACTTCATTTATCTCTCATTCAATCATTTATCTTACCGAGGCTATCATGTATCAACAATGAGCATGGAAGTTAAACACATTTGGAAGTATAGCATATCTTATTATATATTCATCCCCATTACGTCTTTAATGTAGATAAGCACTTCCATAGTATTTATGTATATGCTTTTAAGGTGTAAACATGAATGTTTGCACATCAACATGTTACCTGATAAAAAGAATTGATCTTGCATACATTCTTTTATGTTGCTTCTCTGGTTCAAGTCATTGTTACTTATTTCTTGGTTGCATCTAAAGTTTACTATAATAATTTGTTTTTCACAATATTTGATCTTTTTTCTTACCTTCATTTATGCTCCATTTCTTTATTCAATTTTTTTCTCTCCTACTTAAAATTGGCTTAAGAAATTACTATGATATATTTTGTACAAAATAATTGGTCACTCTTGCAGCTAGTGCAAAATGCAAGGTCCTTGGAAGTTATGTAACCTAGAGCCCAGCAAAGTTTACAACATCAGGATGGACAAAGAAAAACATACCATATCAAGAGGTAAGACTCCTCAAATAATGGAATAAATTCAGGAGCATAAAACTAAGGAAATCCTACTATAATCACAAAATTCCTACCATGAGTTCAACAATATATTATCCTCCCCTTAAAGATTACAAATAGCATTCATCCCTTACCAAAATCTTCAACGTTTTCATATCAAAATGAGGATAATACTGCCAAATAAATCACAAAGTTACTTACATGGTGAACATCAATATCATCTAAGAACTTTTCAAATGAATCAACCCATTCTTGATGGCTCCATGTAGGTGGTGCATCAGCAGCAATTACTCGATAACCCTAATCCAAGAAAAAAAATAAAACATGAGAGCTATTGTTTATTCACACTGAAACATTTAAACTGATTGAAGAAATATATATTGAAGCAATTTTACAACATGCATGGTGACAAATGAGAAAAGAAATTCTACACATGCCCATGCAAGAAAAGAGCCATGAATTCCATGTCATGGACCAATGATCTATCATAATCTTCACTACCAACATTTAGGATAGTCGACATATGTGATATAACAAGGAACATAATAAGATGCCAAAGTTTTGTTTATTTGGTATAAGATTTGGAAGGAGAGAAGTCATATGACCTCTTGAATTCCACCCGTCCACTTCTAACTAAAGCCAACTCATAACAACTAGATCCTTCTTTTGTCTAAACAAAGAAAAATAATGAGAACCAAGTAAACAAGGCAAATTAAGGGGAATCGGTAATCAAGACTAGCCACAAAAACCTTCAAATTCAAATCATACACAACATCACATTTATTTAGATGAATCACCATTATATAAGGAGATCAATATGACCTTATTATATGAAGTATTAAATTTGCTTGAGTATGCACCATCTAGTGCTTACACATAAGCTGCCTTTTGTACTAAAAATTATTCATTTCAAGCATAACAATGTGAACAATCCTACAAGTTGGGAGATGAGAATACATCTAGTTTTAATGTGAATAAGTCATTATTGAGAAATTGCACAAACCATTGAAAAAAATTTAGTTGTTCATTTAAAGGATTGCTTCCCACATATATGAGGCCTATTTATTGTCATAGAAAAATATCCATCATCAACAGAACACTTAATAAGTGATACTAAATTGTGGTTTCATTTCAATTCATTATTTACATTAAACATGTATATGGTAATTAATATATATTTTTTATTAACTTACCCTATATTCTATTAGATAGGTGGACCATGAACACAATTGTTACATTCCATTTATGTTATGTTGTTATAAATTACAACTATAATTATGATGAAAAACCCCTATATTTTGGAACCTTTATCAATCAAAACTAGCATGTCAAGCAACAACCAAGATTGCTGACAATAGTCTTGATTCGAGTTTTAGTAGAGGGTGAGAGGAAATTCTCAAAGGAAATCCTACAAACTAAGAACAGCCATCCATTTTCACCAAACTGTAGCAGTCATTCTTAACAAGCATTGTTCAACAAGTCTTTCATGACCAATGTTACAATTATACCCACACGACAAAAATGATTCAACTCACATTTTCCTCCACTGGAAAGACCATTGGTTTCAACTTTCAATAAACAGAAACATTGAGGGATGACACACATTTTGCACACCTCACCTTTCTACAAACAATGAAAGGAAACCTAGAAATGTAATTTAAAAGACCAATTCATTAAGTTCGATGGAATTACCAATCAAAAGAGTCTTTTATGTTACTCTTTTGTGAAACCTTGCTTTGATTAGTTTGTGCAATATCCGTTCAAAAAAATTAATATCGCAAAGAGAATATTTCATAATATCTAATCATATTTTATTTTAATTTCTATAGAAAAATATATTTATAGGAAACTGTAGTGTCATAAAATTGCGACCCTAGCAATTTTAACCACATTTGGGGTCCTCACCTTGGCAACAACATCCTCCTTCCTAACCAAAACCCCACGACCCCATTCCTGCATTTTCACCCTTGAAACCCTCCTTGTCTAGGCTTTGTTTCTGCCTTAGACCCTATCCGGGCCCCAAAATAGGGCAAGACAGGGGTGTGGCGCCCTTGTCCCCCCAGGGCAGGGGCGTGGCGCAACTGTTCCCACTCCTTAGGGTGGCCCTAAGATGGGTTTGCTCGGTCCCCTATGCATAATTTGACCTTCGAGGTTTGCACTCCACTTTGTCAACCTTCGGTGAAAGGAAAATTAATCCTCTAGGCATGTATAAAAGGGCGTTGGTTTTCTCATTTGCAGAGGAAAGGAACGAAAACATACATGAGATACACTATAGGTGAAGTTAAGCTAGGCAACCTCCAGCATCATTATCAAGCATTCAAGTCTTCTTCATTCATCCATTGGAGCAATATTACAACATTCATTTGCAAGCATGCGTGTGTGTTAGGGTTTTGTCATGTTACATGCCATTTCATGCAACATTTGTGATTACATTCAAGAAGCAAAGCAAACATCATTGACAAATTGCAGATCTACCAGGTATACAATTCCATTATTTACATTTCAGCCATTACTAAGGCAAACCCCTATCCACAACCCTTCTCCATTTCTTTTTTGTGTGTAGGTTGCAGGTGCGCAGCTATATTTTCATATTTGGACTCCACTTGCAAAGGCGGAAAACCCCTTTTCATTTCGTGGGTTTTTCGGAGGACCATGTACACTTTCGCCACGGTCCCGACAACTTTTCTCAAATTTGCAGGGCAGATTCTTATCAATCTAATTAGCTCAGATCCGAAGTTACAATGTGATCCCGAACCGGTAGCTCCTCATTTCACTCATTTTCTCTCTTTGTTCCACATAGTCAACAAGTCGACTTTCCTATTTACAAAAGAGGGCAAAACACAATTCAACCCTTGCAATCCACTTGGAATTCACATCCTTGCCTCCCTTGGATTTGGATCTAGTGGATTCAAGCCCCTCTTTTGAATGTAAAGTTTCCCCCAAGTGAAAATCATCCTAGTGACTTCCTTTCTCTCTCCTAGGTGGGGAGTCACTAGGGTTCAATTTTCCACTTTACAGAAACTATATTTTTTGAATTGATATTTTTTATCCTTACTAAATTTGCATAACGGTGATTTCCAAGAGAAAACACTCTTAAGGAATTGTGTTTTCATCCTCCAATTCCAACATAGTGAGGATTCCTTAGGTTATGTAAGCCATAGTGTGGTGACATTTTCACACATCGCCCCATTGCAAATGGGAACCCCCACTTTTTCACTTTTTAGGGTAGATGTTTTCTTAGGGTTGCCTAGCTTAGCAGTAGTTTTAGAGCTTTTAGCCTCTTACTTGAGAGAGGATGCTATGCAATTTCTAGGTCGTGTCCAGGCATGAATTCCATGATGAGGGTTCGAGGTAAGAAATGAATGAAAAGAGTGAAACTTGGAATATCGATCACTTTACTTGGGTTTTCGGAAGGAAATTCAAGGATTAAATCTTCTCTATAGGGAGTCCGCCTTTTCATCCTCCTCCTTCCATCCTTCTCCTTTCATCCATCCATTTCCACTTCTTCTCACTTCCTTCCATTTCACCCCATATCCTTTACCCTCCACCTTTTCTACCCTTCCATCTTTCCTTCACAACTTCACCATCCTATCCCTCATCCTCCACCTATACTTCCAGTTCGCCTTCCTTCGCCTTCCACTTCCTTCCATCCTTTGCAACCTTCCTTATCACCCTCCAAAACCCAACACCTCCTTCACCCATCCTTCCCCACTACATCCCACCTTAACCTTCCACTTAGCCCTCTATCCTTCATCCCTTCACCTTTTATCCCTTCCATCCATCCTCCCTCCCATCCTCCTTTCCATCCTTCATCCTTACATCCTTCATCACCCCAATATCCTTCACTTCCTTCTCTCCATTTCACCCGCCATCCCTTATGCCTTCACCACATTCTGCATACCTATCCACTTCCTTCCATCCTTCATCCTACCTTCATCATCCTTCTTTACCTTCCACTCCCCTTCACCATCCTTCCATTTCCTTCTCCCCTCATTCCCATCTCCTTCCACTTCTCCCTCACTTCACCTTCATTCCTTCCAACCTTCCATTTCCAATTCCCCTACCTTTCACTACACCTTATACCTCCCACATCCCTCTCATCTCCTTCATCCTTCACATTCCTTATACTTCCCAACTTCCATTTCCTACATACTCTAAGAGTCTAACCCACACCTCAAACCCTTTACCCCCTTTACTCCCCTAAGCTTACCTTCCACTTCCCCAATCCTATCCTAACCCACCTTCCTTCACCTACCTAACCCCTATCCCATCCTAGCTTACCCTTCTACAGCCCACTGCCAACTCCCTTTACTCCCTAATATCCCACGGCACCCATCCTTCTCTACCCTTTCATCTCCCACATCCTTCATCCCTTATACCTCCCTTTCCCTTAGCATAACATTATACCATTTTTCCCTATCCTTACCACATCCCTCACTTCCTTACCACCACGGCACCTTCCTTTCTTAACATCCTGCACCCCCCTTGTCCACACGGCATATCTCCCTCCAACCTCCCTCACTTCTCTTCCACCGCGGCATGTCTAAGTCCTCCAAATCCACGATGGGCATTAAAGAGATGAAGTGGCCCCAATTAAGATAAAAGATAGCCAGCTTCTTAAGGGAGATAGGTCAATTAAAGTTTGACCGTTGGAGCTTTGAAACTTGAAAGAGAAAATAAAACAAGAACAAGTCGGCTTTCGCAAATTAAAAAATATATATATTAAATGAAAAGGCATTTGATAAATCGGCCCATACCATTATCAAATTAAAAAAAAACTAAAAGCTAAGTCGGCTATCATGAGCAAGGTTAAACTTCTCAAGAAGAAGAAATAAAACATTTTGTTTGCTAGAGCAAGTTGGCCTATAATTGGAAAAGATACAACCCTCCCACTCATTAACGCCTATAAGAGAAAGTCTTCCATTTTGACTAAACATCATTCGTAGCAATCATTTCCAAGCGATTCTGATCCAGACCTTCAGGCAGACCGAATTTCATCTTGAAACTGAGTGAAAGACATTGAGGAGAGCGAGTTTTTATCATTTCATTGATCAAACTCCACATCAGGGAGGTGCGATCTTGATTAGGAAGGTCTGAGCTTGAGAAAGAGGCTTGTTTCATCCATTCGTTGAAGGCAACAACAGTAGGTCTGAACGAATTTCCATGCATGATCAGACCTGTAGAAAACATAAAATCAGACATGTAGAGAGGAAGGATACGTAAAAGTTAATATGTACTTTATGATGTTTGATATCTTCTTGTTTGTTTTGCAGGTAAAAGCAAAGGTGCAGGTCTGATCTTGGGAGGATCAAAGTGAAGATCGGGATATCAGAAACACATTTCACATTCAAGAACCACACCAAAGCAGGATGAGTCTATGACATGACAAACATGGAGAAGTAAAAGAATAAGATCATCAGCAAAATCTCTATTTCATCAAAGCTCTAATCACATCATGATAACACGAGGTGATCAAGGCCTTAGGGTATGAAGTAAAGATAACATACAGGATGAGAAGATGTTTCACAAGCTTGAATTTCTTCCCGAAATCCAAGAATCATGGCTAGTACACCGAAGGAGGAACCTCAATAAGGGACTTTGAGGCAAAGAGGATGCATGGTCTAACATCATCAAGAGATCAACTAGTACGAAGACAAGTTAATCAAGGCAATGGTAATCAAGTTAAGTTGATCAACACAGGATTAGCAAGCAAAGACGGAGGATCGACTTGACCATAACGATGCTTCCCATCATCATCATCACATTGAGTAAGCTTGTGATGTTGAGTATCAAGTCTACCATGCAAATTGAAGAGGCATCCCAGTCATTATTCAACCAATCAAAAGGTTCCAAGTTAAAATGTCTAGATACAATGTACCTGACTCACCCATGGAGGCACAAACTTCGAGATACCTAACCTCATATTTCATTGGTTCACATTCAATGTGTGATGTGTTCAATCTAAATGTGATTTTTGCATTGGCCAAAAGGAGTTTGTTGTAACAAACCCTAATTAGGGTTTTGATCTTGTAATCCTGGCCATTGATGTGGATTCGATCTTGGCCATTCATTGTAACAGTGAGCACTATAAAAGGCTCCTCTCTCTCATTTGTAAAGGTTAATAGTTAGTAGTTCAAGAATAGTTCAGTAGCTAAATGCAGCTAGAGTAGAATAGGAAGAGAAGGCAAAAAATTGTTGCCAAAGTTGTAAATAAGCATATGAAGTTATGGTGGAATGTGTTGTTTCTTATACGATAGCATGGTTTTTTGTTGGATCTTCATGTTAGATAATGATAATTAGATGAATGAAAGAACTTTGTGCATGATCAATGGTGAAATTCGTATATCCATACTACTAGCAGTTTGATGATTGTAAACTTGCCTTGCATAGTCATCTGGATCTATTTAACTAAGCTTCACTTCAATTGCTACTTCTTCATTGATATGCATCGTCTTGACGGTGTATGTGTTTGTGGTGGCGATTTGAACATCATATGCTTACCTTAGAAGATTGTGCTAGCTTTGTGGAGATGTTGCTTGCATGTCAAAGCTTAGATTAGTTAGAGTTTCACCAAAGATTGTCCATCGCTCTTACATTCTAGGAATAGACTAGATTCTCTAAACCCTTCCTCTTTTTGTCTTTTTTTTTCAATCCAAGTCAATTAAAGAGAAAGTATCACCAAATTGCAATATTGGATGGTTAAGTTCCAGCAACATTCAAGCAGTTCAAGCACATTCAAAGTTCAACAGAAGTCCACCTTGGATTACAGCAAATCACATCACAACCATTGAGCTATCTACATGTCAAGACCTAACTATAGAAACCTTGGAATCACCTCAATCGATCACATCATTTAGCATCTGAGGACATTTTGATCAAGAGAGGATAGAGTGCCTTTGGTATTTTATTATGAGTTGCATTGTGCATAAAAAACACATGAACACATAGTTCCATTCTTCTATAAAAGTAGAAATCAAAAAATGGATGTCTTCTCAATGATGTTCCTTCTTTGCTCGGACTCTCTTAATTACCTTTTCCTCAAACCGACATAATTCTTCACATGCCCCTTGACATCTCTTAAAATTTAAAACTTTACTTTAATTAGAATTTTAATTTATTATTATTTTAATTGGAAATTAGTCTTTTCTTCATGACTCCACTATTTCCACTAATCACACCATGTTGGTCCATTTGTTGGTCCTTAGTTAATAAAATTTTAATGTATAATAATAATAATGATTTCCTTTATCCTTTAGCAACCCAGAATTTCCTCTAACTTTTCAAGTGGCAACATTTCCTTGTCTGCGGATTGCCTATGTGGGTTGTTGCATCTTTATCGACTTCCAAGCATCTCCTTTGGCAATGGGTTATTTTGGTGAAATTGCCATTACCTTTGTTTGGGGGCCTTATATGATGTGGGTAGCTTCACCAAATCAAAAGTAAGTTGCGGCTATGTTATAGATGAGTTGTGATCTCCTTGTCTTTTATTGTGAATTTCACTAAGTATTGCAAACTTCACTAAACGGATGGCTCACCAAATACTTGTGACTAGCTGATCTTCTTTCTATGATAGCTTCTCACTAGAAATACAGCGGTTTACATAATTTTAAAATTAGATGCAATGACTTCTTTTCCATTCTTTAGCAAATTAAAAGAAGACATAACAATTTGTGAGATAGAAGGTGAGGATATGTAACATGTTCAAGTAGTTGTAGGGCAGTAAACTTTGACTTGGGAGATAAAACACCATTAACGTACACATTCCCTTGTTGGCAAGTGTCACAGGCAGTGCTCTAGGTGAAAATTGCAGCATTGATGTGGTCTTTCTTGATCTAAACATGGAGCCTTCCAAATAGGCACTTCACAAATATTTTAAGGAAAGTACCATCCACTTAGAAGCATGGATTGCAAAAGATGACATCATAACAAGGTTGAAATACTAAGCATCAAAATTCTTGGAATAGGACTGACAAATGGGATACTTCATAAAGGATCTAGAGAGAATACATTTCAAAAGAAATATGGAGTAAATTGAATAAACCAAACTGAGGTTATTCCAGTTCTGAATGAGAATGACAAGTCAAATTCAAGCAAACCCCCTTGGCCTAATGATTTTACAGATTTAAAATACAAGGTAAACTGATTATCGTGGACTTGCAGATGACTCTGTTGGTAAATCTGTTCATGCCTATGATGCATTGCTCAAACGTCTGTACTCAAGACAAGGAAAGTTAATCCATCATTGCAGCAGAAACTCCATTTGATCAAGAGTCGGAGGAAAAGACTACATAATGCTTTATATTAAAAATGTTTGAAATGAACTTATCGTTTGAAGATGGATGATTACAATATATTTCCACTTTCCCAGAAAGTCAAGATTCAAAATCAAGACAATCGAGGGATCCAAGATGCAAGTAGGGGGAGAAGTACATATGAAGAATCACAGAATTTAGAAGCAGTCCGAGAATAAAATTTGGGAATGACATTTTTCTCAAAGACCCAAGTGAAAAAGGCATAACATTAATCTTCCAAAAAATCACAATCATCTGTTGGACCATGACACCTTGAAGGAGACTAATGATGCCAAATGGAACACTCCCTGAGTTTATCATATCAGAAAATGCTATCAGTAGTGCACCAAAATACTAAATATCTGTAAGATTACAATGTACATTGGACCAGACACCAGAAAAGCATTTGGGTTTAAGCAATGCCCACAAAAGATCACTATAAAAACAGATTAATCAGATATTGCAATATCTTTTCCCTCAGACGTCCTAAATGATCCACTTATGTTGCAAACTCTGGCAATATAAAGGCCAGAATTAATACATGAATTAATATAAGAGTAAATTTGGTAGCCGTAAAGATTGATGTCCTTGTCAATTTTATTGGAGGAAACACCTATTCTAAACAAGACAAATCTCAATGACGATGCTCGTTGGCAAATGAGACATTTAGGGAATGCTCTTAAATTTTTTTGCCATAACCATGATTTACAGTTGATCCTGCCAGAGAGAACATTAAAAACACCTAGCTTCCATCACTAGGATGATATCAAATAGTGTAATTCTCAATGAGTCAAAAAATTTCAAGCAATATTTCTATCATGTCTGCGTAAGATCCATGCATGCATGACGCATATCTATTCCATGCCTAAAACTAATGAATAATGTGACAGGACCTCTAAAATATGGAAAGTGTACAAAAAAGAAAAATCAATTAAAAGATTACTTTCTAAACATATAAAATCAGTAGAACCAGAGAAAAATAACTCCAAGTTGAAATTTCATATTCAGCGATGATATGGATGCATGATAATTGCTTAAGAGGAAAGGTCTTCCAACAAATGCAAGAACCCAAGGTAAAGAAAAAGACTGATGGAGAAGAGAACTGCATAAAAAAATAAAGCACGAAAAACATATTGCTTGTTTCATCCCAAAAATGCATGTAATGGTACAATTACTCTTTGATTTTGTACTACCAACTGACAAGCTATGATGATATGACTTTGGGATTAGTTTTAAGTTTTATAAAGCGAAAAATGGAATATATATACCTTCATCGATAAAGACAGCATCTGCTTGTAAAATACATCAGCAGTTCCTGCTATGCCTGAAAGACAAACAAGAGGTGGCATTTCCTTGGGACCATAATCATAGTATCGCCACTGTCTCATCCCAATCTGCAGCACATAAAAGCTGCTTAATTTAAAATTATAAATCAACCCTCCAAATAGATGACTGACAAACACAAGAGGAAAGCAGAGTTCAACAACAATAAAACTTGAAAAATATTATGTCTTAGTGCAGAGTTCAACAAATACCAGTAAAACACATAATGTGTAATGTTAAAGAGGTGTACATGCATGCATAATAGAAGAAATAAAAGCAAAAGGAAGTATCTCTGAAACTGAAAAACTGATAAACAATTAACAACTTTATAGTAATATTGCACGGAGAAAACAAGATTTTCCAATTTAATAGTTAGAATTTAGTCATGAAGACGTCGAATAATACACAAGATTTAGGAGAAATTCACAGTTAAAACGATCAGTATGCTTGTCAATAAACTGTTTGGAACTTTGTGTAAGCCCTTAAAACAGAACGTAAATAAATAAAGCTATTGATCAAATTCCAAAGGGCTTGACGTTTTGAGACACCACAAATAAAATATGCATTCGATATTTCAGAATAGTTACCTTATATAATTACTTGAAGCTTTAAAAGTTTGATACAAAGACATAAAATCAGAGATTTAAGGATGAAATGACTTGCTTGTAGGCTTTTTTAAACATTTGCCTCACCTCTAACTTGTTCAAGCACTAAGATGACTCACACAGATGTAGTTTCAAATATCCTATAACGAGTATTCTATGTTATATGGGGTTAACATTGTCTTAGATGCCATCATGTCCTTATTCAAAAGAGCCTTTGCCTTCGACAAGAACGATACACTGGTGAACTGGTTGTGAGTCAAACGTCTCACGAATTGTTCCATTGCCACATTTGTTCAAAAATTTTACTATCACCACCAATTTTTGTGGTCGATATAGAACCTTTCACTAAGATGCTGCGATGTCCTTGTCTGTTACGAATTTTTCAACCAAAAAAATGCAAACCAAACTGTTTCATCAATTGTTCCATAGCCACACTTAAGTAATAATTTGACTACCAACTGCCAATTTGTTTGCTTGTAAGACTTCCTTTAGCTTAGATACCATAAAGCCCTTGTCCGTAAGGACCTTTGCACTCGATAACATAGGAATCCTGACAAGCTTTTAGCAACCAGAGAAAACTGGCGGTCAGAATCAAATTTTCAACTATGGCTATAAAATAGTTGTTGAGACACTCGGCTTAGCTCAATATTCCATTATTGTCAAGTGCAAAGTGTCACGTAACAGGAGACGAGGCAGGCTATAAGTTCCTGGACAAATTGGCCGAATTTGGCAGAATAGGTACCTCAAAACCTTGGGTCTATGCAGAAGGGAGATGCAAAAAGTTCAAAGAAAACGAAAAATTAGAAAGAAATTGAGGAGATCATAGCATAAAATTTTCAGGTACGTCGTTTTTCGTTTGGTCTGCTGCTTCAATATTGATAGCATAGCAGTGAGAAGAAAAATTAGAAAGAAATTGAGCAAATCATAGCATAAAATTTTTAGGTACGTTGTGTTTCGTTTTGTCTGCAACTTCAATATTGATAGCATCGCAGTGAGAAGAAAAATTAGAAAGAAATTGAGCAGATCATACCATAAAATTTTCAGGTACGTTGTGTTTTGTTTTGTCTGCTACTCCAATATTGATAGCATAGCAGTGAGAAGTGCTATTAAAACAAAATTTCCAACCAAACTACAAAAATGCGAAAAAACACAGTGCCCTAGCATTAAGGAATTTACATCACCATTAGGTAGGAATGCAAGATAATAATGCGATAAAATACCGATATATGAAGAACAGGCACATTCGCCTTGAAATGCAGATAATCGCCAGGTGCAGCCGCCATAACCTCCTCCTCTGTGATCGCCGCAAAGGCAAGGCAACGGCCTTTTCCTAAATAATTTTATTGTGCGTCGTTATGCTTTATTTGAGAGTTTTTTCTGTCCGTTGTGTTTTATTCAAAACTTGTTCGGCCGTATTAGTATTTTTTCATCTCTAATTTGTAATGTTTTATTTTCAATAAATAAATAAATAAATTTAAAAATTATTCAGCCAGCCAATCTATGCAAGGCTCGGCCCTGGCTTCACTGTACAGAGGGTTCACGCTGTCGCAATCATAACTCTCACAGCTGCCAATTTGGCTGCAACATCATATTTGAGAATTTCAGTATGTACGACAAATGACAGGGACTCCAGATGATAGTAGAATATCTCTCAAAGATTCGGTGAAGAAACGAAGTAAAATTCGATAGAAGTAAGTTTTTTGGCATTTTATTACTAAAATAAGTGTAATCAAAGGAAGTGGACTAATCCCACTAATCCTTTGGTTGGACAGCAACATGAAAGGGGCAGCGGAATTTCGAATTGTTTATGCAGTCAGCTGTATGTATCTGATAAAGATATTTATTTTGTATTCATTACATAAATTGAAAAGATTAGAATACATTACTATTTTGATTTTTAATTTAATAAATAAATAAAAATGTATTCTATTGACTGCATAGACAATGTTGTGAAATTTTGAGTCAAAAATACAAGTGAGGAATCAATCAATTTTTTAATGGTTAGAAATGAAGCATAACCACCTTCTAAAAATCTTCTTATTTCAGTCTTTTAAAAAAGTGTTACATAGTAGTTGAGTACTTTCTTTTAACAATGTAATAGAAATAAAGTAGTATAGTTTAATATTCAATTTATTGAAGGGTTATAAAATGACTAATTATTTGTCTTTTTAGTAATATAATAGAAATAAAGTAATATAGTTAAATGTTTAATATATGTGTCATTAATATAAGAAA